>NC_060170.1:27455573-27547176 GCF_021292245.1 Micropterus dolomieu
TCAGCTGTCGCATTCCTTGTGTCAAGCCACTCTTGAACAAGACACAGTGTCAGAAGCGTCTCGCCTGGGCTAAAGACAAAAAGGACTGGACTGCTGCTGAGTGGTCCAAAGTTATGTTCTCTGATGAAAGTAAATTTTGCATTTCCTTTGGAAATCAAGGTCTCAGAGTCTGGAGGAAGAGAGGAGAGGCACAGAATCCACGTTGCTTGAAGTCCAGCGTAAAGTTTCCACAGTCAGTGATGGTTTGGGGTGCCATGTCATCTGCTGGTGTTGGTCCACTGTGTTTTCTGAGGTCAAAGGTCAATGCAGCCGTCTACCAGGAAGTTTTAGAGCACTTCATGCTTCCTGCTGCTGACCAACTTTATGGAGATGCAACAGGACTTGGCACCTGCACACAGTGCCAAAGCTACCAGTACCTGGTTTAAGGACCATGGTATCCCTGTTCTTAGTTGGCCAGCAAACTCGCCTGACCTTAACCCTATAGAAAATCTATGGGGTATTGTGAAGAGGAAGATGTGATACGCCAGACCCAACATTGCAGAAGAGCTGAAGGCCACTATCAGAGCAACCTGGGCTCTCATAACACCTGAGCAGTGCCACAGACTGATCGACTCCATGCCACGCCGCATTGCTGCAGTAATTCAGGCAAAAGGAGCCCCAACTAAGTATTGAGTGCTGTACATACTCATACTTTTCATGTTCATACTTTTCAGTTGGCCAACATTTCTAAAAATCCTTTTTTTGTATTGGTCTTAATATTCTAATTTTCAGAGATACTGAATTTGGGATTTTCATTAGTTGTCAGTTTTAATCATCAAATTAAATGAAATAAACATTTGAAATATATCAGTCTGTGTGTAATGAATGAATATAATATCCAAGGTTCACTTTTTGAATGGAATTACTGAAATAAATCAAATTTTGATGATATTCTAATTATATGACCAGCACCTATAGATAGATGTTTTTATACTTGAGGCCTGGCAAGCTTACAGTGATAAAGGAGCTGTTATCTCCTCTCTGCTCCTCTTTGCTGCTAAGTGACTTGACTTGTGTCTGGAGGTAGGAGGTCCATGGCTCACTGGAAAACACAAGCTGAAACACAAACACTTTGGTCAGCAGTGGTGGCTTCTGTTTTAAGCGGCTGAGCAGACGTCATCTTAAATGTAACACACACCTGTTTAGCACCGCAGCCTTTGCAGGATTGTGTACTGAGGGCTGGCATTGGCACCACTGCTGAAGGTGTCTTTGAGTACTTGGGGTAGGCCTTGGCTGAGCAGTTACAGGTCTGTTTGGAGGACGTGGTGGCCATGACCTTCACTCTTTCGCAGCCTTTTACTGAACAGTAGCTGTGACCCTCACGACCATGCCAGGCCCGAAGGTAGAGCCACAACAAGCTGGGTGTTATGGAGGAGAACAGGAGAAATAGCCAGAACATAATAAACATTCATTAGGAGGCCTCACAAAGACAAAAAAAAGGAATGGATGATAAAATTAGCTGGAATGACACTTAAGACATGTTTCAGACTTGCTCAAGCATCAGTGTGAGAAGGTTGACCTTTGCATGTCAGTGCAAGTCAGGATTAAAAGCCGAGTCAAACTCTTAAAGATTAATGTGCTCCTTCTTTTTGAGCATGCTGCAATATTTCCAAGTGTGTGTGTGTGTGTGTGTGTGTGTGTGTGTGTGTGTGTGTGTGTGTGTGTGTGTGTGTGTGTGATGGGTAAAAAAAAAAGGAGAAGATTGGATTTTGTTCTCCTACCCAACAGTCTGATCAAAGAAGTACTTCCTCTCCATCGGTCTCTTCTCAAGCTCTATGAGGGATGACACAGTGCCGTAGTCTTTGAGGTCATCAAAGGTGTTGCTTTGCCTATCGTTGATGTCGGCCATGATCTGAAATGTGGTGTCTGATGGGTAACAGAGACCCACTAGCACCCAGTCATCTCTGAGTGGGAGGAAGAGAAAGACATTACATCACACAGTTCCTCCCCCCAAGACCATGTACGACTAGTAAAAAAAAAAGTAATTACACTCGGTAGAAGTGAATAGTTATAATGTGATCAATTCAGAGAGATATGAATATCCTCATTTTCAAATCAAATGCACACTGCTTACTTACTTGTCAAAGTTGATGAGCGAGAGGACAACCTCTCTTGGCGCAGGTCCACTCCAGTGCAGAGTGTAGCTCTTGCTCATCATCAGGATGGGCTGGTACTGCTGAGACAGCGCCCCCTGGCTGTTAATTCCTCTCAGTAGCAGAGGAGCAACAGGGTATTCATCTCTGCTGATGGATAAACTGAGGCTGGAGGCTCCCTGGGTCTGGATGTACACCTGAGGGAGAGGAGGATGTGGTAGAGTGCAAGGGTTAGGAAGAGTGCACAACAACAACAACAAGGATGAGGTGTGGAGACCCTGAATTACTGTACCTGAGCGTAGCGGCCACTGCAGATCACCCCACTCCACTGAGACATGTTCACACAGCCAGGATGTTGGATCAGGTAATTGTCTGCTCTGCCAACGTAGGTGTCTCTGTAGCCCGTTACTGACCCGTCCACATCGTGAAAGATGGAGTTTTTGTCACCGTCCAGGTCGTTTTCGTCAAACCACTGCCCCGGGCGACCAAAGAACGTCCGCAGCCCCACCTGAGGATATTATTTGTGTTTCAGTGTTGTGAATGCTTCCATATACATTTCAGCACAATGAATAATAAAAGGGTTATTATTGCTTTGTGCCAACAAATTGTTTTTGCCAATGTTTGTTTGGGAGTGCTCTCTCCAACGCAGCTGCTATTTAGTAAGAACTATTACTAGCCATTTGCTTTCCATGCATATCTAAATGCAAATCTTGTTTCCCCTGGGAATAAGAAATGTAAAATACAGCCTTTTCATTTAAATTTCTGATAAACAAAAGATTTTTCAATCACTGCAGAAGGACAAGGCATTTCAATCTGGTGGCTCTTTACAGATGATCCTAATTTTAAAAGAATAAAGCCCCCCTTACATTAGTCATTTCATCTAGCAATTTACTTGATCTTTTTTAGATTGTCTGCCAGGTAGAGAGATGATTGCAACTACCAATCTAACATTTATTTTGTGGGATTGGGTGGGAGGGCTAATAAAGTTAAACTTGGGACTAAATGAGTTAAGCAATACCGTTATGGTTTAAAAGATCAGATTTGATTAGCTGAATATGCATAAAGAAATTTAGATTATATTGTTTTTTTTAAGTGTAATATATAAGTAAAGGCTGTACAATGTACTATACTGTACTACCACAAGAGGGCAACAGTGATTTAAAATGGTTTCTAAACAGGCCTGACTCTGAAAGTGGTTCCCTTTACTCCTGTAGATTCATAACTACTGTATACTAAAAATAAAAGATTGAAAACAGGACCATTAGAGTCACATGGAAAGCTCTACTTTAACATGACCCTCAGTCTCACTGTTAACAGGTTTAAACAGTAACTGTTTAGTGTGCTTATGATGTCTCAAGAGAAGTCTAATCAAACCTGGATGTTTACTCACAGAGGACTGAAAGCTGAGCTGGGACAGGTTGTTTCGTGGGGTGAGCTGCCAGGTGTTTTTCAGGTTGAATCCGACTGCGCTGGTATAACGCTCTGGCGTGGGGATGAATCCACGAAATGTACTCTGTGTAAGCCGCACTGGACCATCATAGATCTGAAAACCTCGGATTGGGAACGTCCTACAGTGGAGAGGGAGACAGCATCGTCCATAATTAGGCAAGACAATTGACAGAAATAAATGGGAGAGAACACAGTTGAAGTAAACAGAGTAACCGGAGTAAAGGGACAATCATTCAAATGGACGACCACAGGTTTTAGTCATGGAGTCTAAAGCCCAAAACTTTAAAGGAGTTTCAGAGGAACATGTTATTAAAAACCAACACATTTCAGCCAGGCCATGAACTCGCAAGGGAGCAAGACATCTAATGACAGATATGAGTTCCTCCATATTTCTTGGTCATATGGGCCATGAATCAATTTTACAATATCAAGGGTTCACTTGAAAATGACTCCAACTATGTTAACATCAGTAATGTAAACATTATAGTTGATGTAGGCCAGTGGTAAATGTTGTTTTAACATATGCTTGTGAAAGGATTATAAGAAAAGAGACCTTAATTCCAGTGCAAATAATGTGTCACATGTGTAATAATATGGAAAATGTTGAGTTGGTTAAGTTAATAAGAATGATGGTGATGTTTTTGCTTTATGTCAGATGAGAATATATGGTTGAACTGTGGATTTAATTTGTTTCTATAAAGTGATTTAAAGTCACTTGATAAACAATTGACTGGGCGATCTTATGCAGTTGCTATGAATGAAAGCTTTCTAAACTCATGTTTTAATTAAATGATCAAATTATCCATCTATTTTAGTGGAATTCTCTTCTCTCTGGCAATCAAAAAAAAAAAAAAAAAAAAAAAAAAAAAAAGAGTTACAGCTCTGGCAGTAACCACGATGACGAAAGACAAACTGACTGCGCCAGATGTCAAAGTGCGGTCAGTAAGCCTGTAAAATTGTTATAAAGTTGTACATAGTGGTGACAGTGGTCAAAAACTGACATAAACCCTAGTTCTTGAAACTAAAAAAGGCAGCTATTTGCCAGGCTCTTGTTTATTTTGCTCTTCTCTTGTATAACAGTCTCTGTAATGAGAGAGCAAGAAAGACAGAGAGAACTCTAAGGAGACCCAGAGGGAACATAAAGCTCAAAACTCTGTTCTCATTAGGACTAACCACTTACTTCGGCATGTCAGTGTATGGAGAGACTCTATGAACTTCCTCATAATGGAAGACCCATTTAAGGACGTGTGAGACCGACACACTTTGGGTTGCCAAACATCTGTCTAGTTTACTTATCAGAGGGTGAACTGTTAGTGAGATCTTCATAAAGTCCCTTCCAAAAATGATCAGAAACTCAAACTGATAAATGGTGAAATCTAGGTGAAGTTAACAAGAGATGAAGAGATAATCCACTTGCTCTTAAATAAATGCTACAATGAGTAATCCATTTCTAAGAAACCACATAAGTGTTGCCACCACAGTTTGTCATATCATCACTGGAAAGAAGTCAGTCAAAATAGAACTTCCTTTCACAAGTCCACCGCAGTTTGAAGCAGCTGTAGCAGTCTCATCTGTCCATCTACATGACTGCCTCGCTGGTTCTCTCTTCCTTATTTGTTTTTCCCAGCGCTATCCCCTGCAATTCCTAAAAAAACTCAGATTTTTCCCTGAGTTCCTCACATATATCTTTCCTCCTTTCATCAACTTATCCCTCCTTCTGTTTGCCCTCACTCCCCTATCCCTCCCCTCACCTGTTTCTAGGCAGTGTCCTCATCTTTGCATCAGCCCCTCCTGGGCCCCAGTATTTATTCTGCCCTCCATTGGTCCCTCGGTTTCGGCTTTCACCCACAAACAGAGACTGCGTTACCTCCTGGCTGGAGCCTTCATCCTTCGGATAGCTGCCATCGCTGGAGAAGGAGGAGATAAGGGCATTAAAAAAATTGTATACCATACACATATGTAAACATGTTTATAATGTTTCTTAGGGATGGTAAAGAAGGAAAGAAGTAGCACAGTGTTATGTAAGAAAGACATGCTTGTGACTACACAGGAACTTTAATGTGTCTGCTTTTTGCTTACTATCTATCAATCATGAGGGATTCTTGGCAAGTTCATCTGGCAGGGAGAGAAGGAATATTGCTAATATGGCTGAATAAAATCACAAGACTGTATGACCAGAATGATTTAGATTTAGTACACACCTGGCAAAGGATAATCCCACTCCATTGTCTGCAAAGCTGTTCAGAGAAAGAACAGAGGTATTTGTTTTACAAAATGTAGTAAAGTAAATGAAATAACCTGAGGTGAGAGTGTGCTGCTATTACAGCATTTAATGAGTGCATATAAAATAAAGTGGAATCTTCTGATAATGTATTCAAAATCTCATCTGATATCCGTCACAGGGAGTTGTGGTTACATTCAGTCACACTACAAGCACAAACTGGTAACATTTTTATGACACCCTCCTTTAATTTTTCATCAGAAACATCCTCCTGTCTCTATAAGAAATTACATGAATCACATCACAGCCTATGAGCCGTCTCACCCAGAGTTCTGGATGACGATGTCACCTCCCCGTATCCACGCTCCTAAGTCATTGTTCTTGAAGGAGATGAGAGTGTCAATGACCGCCGCCACCCGAGGACGGTTAGGGTCAGCATTCTGGTGTGGACGGAATCTGACAAAACACACGTGAAAATATACAAACGTTTCTATTATTAGCCCTGTGACCTTCCATTGACTACATCCGTTAGCTCTCAAGCCTTCATCTTTACCACAATGGCACAGCTCATTTTTTCCATTAATTGTTCTGCACATATGGTCCTTATGTAGGTCAATGCACAAGACAGCACACATGTACACGCAAGATAAATTTAGCCAATTTAACTTTTGGAGGGTTACGAGGGACTAATGGGTCTGATAATCATATCGTCATCATACTATAAATCCACATAGACATAATTTATAACTAGACTAAAAGTTTAAAGCCCCACTGTTGAACTCTTTTAGACTGCGGGCTTCAATGCTCACTACCTCCCACAATGCACAATGCGGGTGGTATTACAGAAGAGGACATTGTGCCATCAAATACAAGACAATACTCCCCTTGGGAGCATGAATGTGCCTAGAAAAGTTTTATGGTCATCTGCCAATTAGATTAGGAAATATATTGTGTAAACCAAAAATAAATTATTTGTAGTCTTCAAAAATTGACTCATCTTTCTTTAGCCTAATGGTGGTGCTCCATTCGGATCAGAAACATCTCCCTCTCTCTCTCTCTCACTTATGCAAGATTTATACTTAGAACACATTTTAACATTTAAAATTCTCCCCCTCATGCCTCTGAACATACACACACACGCGCGCGCGCACACACACGCGCACACACAGTGTGCCAGCAGTCTCAGTGGACACGTAAGATTTTTTCCGTCTAGTTGAGGGCTCTATTTGGGTAGGGAGCTGCAGAGAGGAAATTCTATCTGTGAAGCCTTGTTTTCTCTGTCAACACAAACCTGACAGACCTTCCACTAAAATGCAGTAACAGAGTATAAAGCCATCTATCTATCCCAGTCAATGGCCATATACCCTAGTAGATATAGAGTAGGGAGTTATAAATTACTTAATTCACAAACAGTTATTGACAGTGGCATTAAACAAATACATTAGTAAACCACAAATGCCTTATTATTTAGATAATGTAAATGTGCACCATGATGCATATGATCCGTCTAATGGTGCACAGTTACAGGTTTTGGGCAAAATACAGTCCACTAGTCAGTTATAAGTAACTACCCATTTACATAACACTTCCAACTACTCGAAATATCCAAAATAATAAAAACAACTCTTGGGAGTTATTAATATCTCTTTACACAGTGTTAAATAACACATCTCTATACTATGTAAAATGCTACATACACACCTGGCATTGTTATCTAGACACAGGTATTCCCGGGGGTCTGCAGCACTAGCATTGGTGGTCTTCACTCCTTTATCAATGAACAGCCCTGCCTAGGAAGATGAAAATATGATTACTTTAAAATGGCAAAATTTCTTTAAAAATATGGTTGGAGATTCAAGATGGGCCAAAGGTCTATTTGTTTTGGATTAACATAAACAAGACTACCAGTATATTGTACAGTGTGGGACCTGAGGCAATAATAAATGTACTAAATTTAAATCCTGGGCTAACACAATGCTGTACTGTGGAAAGTAGGAAAATTGGTAAACAGAATTCCTGTGAATAATTTAATGTACATCAACATCCACATCATCCACAACAAATGGGTAAGTTTTATATGTTTAAAAAATGAATTGTAAAATAAATGAAAGGAAAAATGTAATATGTCTGTGTGTTTGTGTGTCTTATGTATATGGAACTCTGTGCTCTGAGTTAGTCCTGTGGTATAAGTGAGGTATAGTTTTAAAGCTTGGGGCTCCTTCCTCTATAAGAGGGGTTGCTGTGGTCAGGCTAGACAAAGAACTTACAGTTCACCTGCCCGACTTCTGTCATTACACAACAGAGCACTATTGTAGACCCTACGTGTGTGTGTGTGTGTGTGTGTGTGTGTGTGTGTGTGTGTGTGTGTGCGCGCGCGTGTCCATGCCTCTTTCGGGCAAGAACCAAGTGAGTAAGCAGAGAATTATGTGCAATCTTATTTCACAAATTATAAACACTGTATTTCTCTTGTCTCTACAAAACACAGAGACAGAGACGTTGAGGTTTAGCACAGCCTGGCATAATGTATTGTATATGCAGGAGAAAGCACATACTTAATAAATATACAGAGGGTAAAATTAGTATCGAACATGTCACTATTTTTCTCAGGAAACATATATTTCTAGAGTTGCTACTGACACATGAACTTTTCACCAGATGTTGGTAACAACCCAAGTAATCCATTCTTACAAAAAAACAAATAAGTTAAGAAATTAAGTAACGTGTAATAATGTGAAATGACACAGGGGGAAAAAAAGTATTGAACACATGAAGAAAGGGGAGGTGCAAAAAGGCATGGAAATCCAAGACACCAGCCGAAATCTATCAGTAATTAGAAAGCAATCCTACCCCATGTCAGTGCAAATTAATATCAGCTAGTTTAGTCCCAACTGATGGCCTATAAAAAAGTGTGTCATTACAAAGTTGTCACACAAGGAACTTTTCATGATGGGTAAAAGCAAAGAGCGCTCTCAATACCTTTGCAACCTTATTGTTGCAAAACATGCTTATGGCATGGGTTACAAAAGGATTTCTAAATTTCTGAATGTTCCAGTGAGCACTGTTGGGGCCATAATCCGGAAGTGGAAAGAACACAATAAACTGGCCATGACCAGGTGCTCCTCGCAAGATTTCTGACAGATGAGTGAAAAGAATTATCAGAAGAGTTGTCCAAGAGCCAAGGACCACTAGTGGAGAGATTCAGAAAGACCTGGAATTGGCAGGTACAATTGTTTCAAAGAAAACAATAAGTAATGCACTCAACTGCCATACCCTGTATGCACACTCACCACGCAAGACTCCATTGCTGAAGAAAAAGCATACTGAAGCTCATTTACAGTTTGCTGCACAACATTTTGGACAAGCCTGTGAAATATAGTCTGGTCAGGTGAGAGCAAAATTTAACTCTTTGGATGACACCATGTTTGGAGGAGAAATGGCACTGCACATCACCCCAAAAACACCATACCAACAGTGAAGCCTGGAGGTGGGAACATTATGGTGTGGGGTTATTCAGCATATGGTACTGGCAAACTTCATATAATTGAAGGAAGGATGAATGGCAAAATGTACCGAGACATTCTTTATGAAAATCTGCTGCCATCTACAAGGATTATGAAGTTGAAATGAGGGTGGACATTTCAGCAAGACAATGATCCCAAACACACAACCAAGGAAACTCTCAGTTGGTTAAAGATAATGAAAATAAAGCTGCTACAATGGCCCAGCCAATCACCTGACTTTGACCCAATTGAAAATATATGGAACGAACTAAAGATCAGAGCTCATAGAAGAGGCCCACGAAGCCTTCAAAATATGAAGAAGTTTGTGTGGAAGAATGGGCCATAATCACAGGGACCACAGGCAAAGTCAGGTCCCTGCTCCCCACAGACGCCGTCTTAAAGCTGTCATTACCAACAAAGGCTTTTGTACGAAGTAATAAATAAATTTAAGGAAGTGTGTTCAATACTTTTCCCTGTGTCATTTCACATTATTACACATAACTTAATTTCTGAACTTATTTGTTTGTTTGTCTTTGTATGTATGGATTACTTGGGTTGTTACCAATATCTGGTGAATTTCATGTCAACAGCACCTTTAAAAATATGTTTTTAAAGGTGACATGTTAAACTTTTTTTACCTGCTGTATATAATAAGCAACACTGATGATACCTTAAAGTTGGAGTGTACACGGTT
Organism: Micropterus dolomieu; assembly: GCF_021292245.1. Classification (NCBI taxonomy): domain Eukaryota; kingdom Metazoa; phylum Chordata; class Actinopteri; order Centrarchiformes; family Centrarchidae; genus Micropterus; species Micropterus dolomieu. The sequence continues at coordinate 27,465,570 of NC_060170.1, forward strand.
GTTGTAAAAAATTCCCAGGGGAGTGAGCTCTGCCTTGGTCTCTGGTACAAGCCCATGAGAGTCCCCGGTGGAAGAGCTATGGAACACAAACCATATGCCAGCGTCCTGCGACAGGAAGGAAGAGTAGAGAAACGAGGTGATAAATGAGACAAGTCGTATTGTCTATGGCAAAACCACAGAAAGAATAAACCAGGGGGGTAAGAGCTCATATGAGCTCAATGGCTCATTAAAGTTTAAAGGTACAACAGATATTGACAGACAATCTAAATATCACACACATACCCCCAACCAATATGTAGTACTTTACAAATCCCTCCCCAGTGGACGTCCACACTGAAGAAATGAGGGATCTTCGTCTTCTACTTTCTCATTAGAGGTCTCACTATTCTATTGGACACTAAAGCCTTTTCCCAAATCCCATTTTATTGATGGATCACTTTATTATGAACATGAAAATGTTTAATTTTCATTGTGAAAAGTTCAGGAACACCAAAGCCAGTGCAGCTTCACCTAATACACTGCAGTTCATATACCAATAAGGGGATCATCTTGTTGGTCATTAATTTTTATTAATCCTTTATAAAAAGTTATATCTTATAAAACTCTGATGTTATTACCTGAGAACCAGCAGCGGCGTTGCTGATGAGATTGTTGTTAGGGTTGGCGATCCAGAAAGTTGAAACTGCCCTGGAAAACACCCCCGCCACACACGCATGGAAAGAGACAGAGACATGCATGCAGAAAAAATATATTAAAAAGGCAGTACCTTGGCATAACAGACTATGACTAATAAGCAGAAGACAGACGTCAAAGAAAATCTGTGATCTTTCAAATTTCCCCCCTTAATCCACCTCTCCAAGATAAACCCTGGACAGGGACAGCTCAGCCAACACACACACACACACACACACGAGGCACTTTCCTTGCACTTGCTCCGACCCGTGGAGAGTAGGGGTTGTTATTGCATGGATAGAACCGCCCTGCCAATATCTCTCACACACTACATTTCTAACTACAGTATCTCTTTCACATGGACATGCACCCTCTGTCTTCTCTCAAGGTACGTCTGCACTATATCAACAGGTTTCCCACACTGACACTTGACTGAGAGTTGTGGCACAAAATCATTTGTGTTGATTTGGCCCCACTGTTCAGTGTTTTCAAAGATAAGGTAGTTGCCCGTTGTCTACTATGTTTCCCTCCTTAAACATCAAGCTACTTTAGAGTCAAGATGTTGGCTTATTCGTAGCTCTGTGTTTGGCAAGTGTCTTTGTGCTGTCCCTACTATTATCTGTCATTACAATAATCCTCAGTCTTATGCTTAACAAAGCCCCAGGGTTGCAGCTGTTGATGGTGGATGGATTAGGCCTTTTATATTAAAAGGATAATAAGAAATAGCCGTTCTCTTCAGTGCTATATATGAAAATGGACCTCCATGTCTACATGATGGTGGTTCAGAAAGTCTGCACTGTCTGTACTACCTACATCACTACTAAACAGGACAATTTGTGACCACCAAGTAAAAAAACACACCCTCAAATTTAAGCGTAATGTATTAATGTTTCTGACATGATGGTGGAAGTTAAAAACTGTCATGACTACTTTATTTACTCTGATGGGTGTGTAAACTTCTAAATAAAAAACAGATTTTTGCACCCACACTTTGATAACACCATTTATATAACTAGTCCTATAAGTCCTTGTCCTAAGTTACTGAATTGCTGTTGTTTTGAAGATGGTACAGAAACTCACGTAGTCTTTTATCACTTGGCTCAGTCCTCATATCTCTCACCAGAGAAAATACTAAGTAATTATTCTAATCTCTTACTTGCACTCTGTGCTGGGTGAGGGTGTGTAGCCCTTGTAGACTTTGTCCTTGATGCTGGTGCAGAGAGTCTCATTGCGATCAGTGGGCAGCAGGGTCCCAGGTCGAGTCAGCAGGCCAAGGTTGTGGTAGAAAGTGTTACGCTGCTCAATCCCGTCTTCAAGGAAGAAACAGTGACCCAAAGTGTCGTAGCCCACAGTGTTTTTCACCTGGGTCAAAAAAAGATCACATGATATTAAAAGAGAAAAAAAATAATCACCATATGAGGATTTTTAGAGCTTTTAGAGGTCTCAACAGGAAAGAAAATAAGTACTTTATGGCAATCTTTCCCTTTCCATGGAAGAGGTAGTTCACAACTAATGGAAATATGCAGAAAATCCTGGTAAACAAGAGGGCTAAGACAACATTTGTTAGGCCCTCTTGGAATCATCAGCAACCCGCAGGAAAATTAAGTATGTTCCAACTGCTAGATGTGCGTGCCTCCTTAAATACTTCAAATTCCTGAAAAAAATTCAGGAACCCATCTGAAGCTATGTAGAGACTGATGGTATCAAGAGAGTCACAGTGCCAGAAGGGAAACAGGAAAAATAACAGAGTCAAATAATGTTAGTAAATTCCATTTCCCACATGCAGCTTGGAAGAATGCTTTCAATCCTATGGCCTCAAGGACAAAAGTTAACCTATCACCGTTTGACGTCAAGATGGAGCATAACTCTCTCACATGCAACCACAAGCGCACACATGCAAACATGCACACACGCACACAAAGACATTGTGATTTTGCAGTTGACCAACTGCAAACTGAGGGACTAATAAGGGGGATTAATTGTAAACAAGTGTACCTGTTTCCATAGAGACCTCTGGGCAGATAATTGTATAATGGAGCAAGATATGGGACAGGAAGGTTTCAAAAGGAGGAAACCAGCCATTACAGTAATCCTGTGATGGAGGCTTAAACTGATGAGTTTTCAACAGCTAACATCACATGGTACTTATTAGTGAGAGCTCTCTCACACATCCTCCAAACATACAGACGTTTTCATGTGTCTACAGCAGCCTGTTCTTTCCTCACATACATTATACAGTTACTCATCACACAAGCGTTACTAACCAGCAAACCGTTGGTGGCGTGGATGGTGAGGCAGCGGGAGAAGGAGTGGTGTATAGACAGTCCGTCCACATAGGTTGGCTCCCGGTAGCCTCCCCTCTGGTCCACATCCCCACACATGTGGAAGTGGAGAGGGTAGCGGCTTTTCTCGCCCTGCTGGCCCATGTTCTTCAGCTCCACGTGGGACAGATGCACCGATGAGAAGTTACCAAAGATCTGTGTGTGTGGGGGAGAGGGAGAGGGAGAGGGAGAGGGAGAGAGAGAGAGAGAGAAGAGAAAGAAAAGCCGGGAGTGGAGTCGCAAAAGAGAAAGCGATTTTAAAATCAATCAAGCAAGAACAATGAGCTATTATACACCGCTAAGTAAATTAAACTGGGATTGTGAATGGTAACACAAGGTTTATATTATGGCACAAAAGTAGGTTCACTGCCTACCCACTCTGGTTCATTTAAAGGTTTAACTCTACAGTGTGATTTTCTTTGTTTGTCTATGATACCGCAGGGATATGAACTATAGCTCTGTTGGCATCATGCTCCATTGGGCCAAACTGCGCCAAAACCACTGATGTTCCTCTTGACGAATAAGAAATGTGAGTTATCGAAGCACAAACTAAAAGCTAAACACACATAGGGATGCAAATATGCAAAACACAAATGGACAGGGGAGCAAATAAAGTTAAACATGAACGTCAAATAATCCAGTACAAATATGCTGTATAATGCTCCCTGGGAGGTCTTTTTGGGGGTATGGCATAATCCACACAGCCTGGTTCCTGTTAAGGAGGTATTGGTCAATCCCTCCAGCACACTATAACTCTGCCACATATACACACGCACGCATTTGCACACTTTGATAAAAACTAATAGTTTCTACAGTATATTCACTGCACATGGTGCCTCAAGACATACGTTCTTGCTGTATACACATGCATGCAAAGGCACACGTATGCATAAGTTCTTGCATTCACTTATACATATTTCACACAACAGACTGACAAGACTGCCAAAAGTGTTATCTACAACCATCTATGTCCAGATGGTAGTAGTGTGAAAAATGAATAGAGATAATGTGCAATGGCGAATGCTGTTTGTGTAATGGCTGTTAGTTAGTCTGTTAGTTTAGGGGTGGGGGATGTCAAAAATTCTAAAGACATAGAGCCTAAAGAATGTTAATGTGTATTTGCCACCAAAGCGAATGAAATCATACCACCATTTACCAAATTACAGTGAACTCATTGTCTATGTAGAGACCTGTGTAGGTCAAGGAGGATATGATAGTCCAGTTATTGCTGTGTTTGACCTGAATCTGTCACCTGTCTTCAGTGCTTTTAAATGAAGTGTCAGCAATAAAAATAAAAGTATGACATGTAGTGAAAGAGAGATGAACTGGAAACATGAATGATCCCTCTTATTTAGGAAGGCGTATAAATATAGAATGTATGAACACTTTAGTTCTGCAGTATGTAAACTGACATGCAGATAACTGCAGACACAGTGACTGAAACATGCAGACTCGTACATAAGCACATATAGACATAAAGCACAATCTAAATAAGGGCCTGTGCTATAAAATCACACACACACAGATTGCACACCTTGATGTGGCCTCCATAGGTGTCGTGGCTGTAGAACTGGCACATGTTGTTTCCATAACATGACTTTTCCATTTCTCCGTAGATGAGAATGTTTCTGGAGAGCAGAGCCACTTCAGCCCTCATGTCGACTCCATCTATGATCTCTCCAACATGGTTATACTGAGGCTTCCCTGGGCAGAACAGACAGACAGGAGTCTTGGTCATATGCTACAACTAGGTAAAATTCTCACCATTGCACAAAACTTGTTTAAGTCATTACTCTGAATGATTAGAAATGTCATTCATTTCATTCCATCTCCTCCAAAGAAAGCAGAAAAGAAAATGAACACAAATTAATTTAATTTTACTGTATAATATAACATTTGGTTTCAAAGTCTTAAGGAACATTTTTTAGTCATACTGAGACCTTCTCTCTAAAATACCAGCCTAATATAAAAATGTAGGGGCAGGTAGGGGCGTTTAAACTAAATTAAGGTATTATATTTCTGAAACTGGTGTGCTTCCAACTGTCAACCACAGGAAGTATGCCTAGCAGCACTCACTCAAACATAAATACATACCCACACCATAAAACCAACCAACCAAAATAATAAGACATGTAAAAGCAATAGTAATCAAAATCACACAAAACTAAATAATCAGTTGGAAAGTACCCTTGCCAACAGGGGGCAGCTGCCAATGATAACGCACAGCAGTAGTCCAGCTGCTCAGCCCTTCCTCGAGGCAGCAACACAAAAATTAGGCACGTACACACACATTAATACACCCTTCTCCAGGAAGGGAGTTGGCGTTTGTTGACAAGAGAAGAATGAGATCAGGAAACATGTCTAATAGAGAGATGGACAAAAAGTAACTAACAGATTGCAGAGGAAGGCAGAGGATGTGAAGCAGAGGCGATCTAAATCCACACAACCACTGTGGTTATTATAAGAGGAGGTTACCATTGAAACATGAGCTGACTATGTCTTTTAGGCCTCCTCCAATAAACTTACAGCACCATAACATCTGAACAGGAAATGAGATCTCTCTGGACCCAAGCATTAGCAGCACTACATCTGCTCATCACATTTATTGCCTATATTTAAGAATTAGTATAACATGTTCTATGTCTTCTCCTGATGCTGCTGCTGGCTTAACATTGGTCATGAGTTTTCTTATCTAATATGAAATATGTCTGTACTGTACTTACCAGATGTCTTCCTTCCTTTTTTCTTTTAAACATGCAGTACAAGTCAAACCTCAAGCCACACATATGAAAGGAGTGCGCCCTCAGAAAGCAAACACTAACACAGACAAAGCCAGTTTTGGTTTGCAACCACGGCAACCAAACCTATTCTCTAAGGGCACACACACACACCACTGTCCTCTCTCTCACCTTGTATCCTGACCTGCCTGCTGTTGCAGTGAGGGCAGGGCAACAGGGTAAACTCTTCCGCCTGGTGCATGGAGTAGTCTGTGCTGGCAACTACAATCTGATCCCCGGGTCGCCAGGTCTGCTGCACTTCATCCTGCAGGTTCAGCACCACCTGGTCCACAGCATCCACCTGGAAGCCTGAGATGGGGAAACCTGGGGGGGCATGGCACTATAGTTAAAAATAAACTGATTCTGATGCATTTTATTATGTGTAATAGCTATGGATTATATCTTGTTTTAAAGATTAAAGATAACCATGATTTTCCTCATAGACTGCAGTTAATAAAATAGTTGTGGTCGATATCTACCAAAATACTTATGTAGAGAAAGAAAGTTAGTTAATCCCTGGAATTTTACAAGGTGTAGGCATGCACAGCCGTAATAAATAAACACAGCGTGTGTGCTAGTGCCTCACCCAAACCCCCCATACACTGCCCACCCACACACACTAACAGCTGCTTTCAGACCTGGTATTTGTCATAACGGCAGGGTCACAAAAATACTGTCACCCACACAGTCACAAGAATGTCTTCCATGTCCAGATGATTGATTTGTAAAGCAGTTGGCTTTTGGTAAACTCCATCCCTCAGCCTGTCACCCTCCTCCAAACCCTTTTCCCCCTTCAAAGCTCCCCTCCATTTCACCTGAACAGCTTCCATGATAATTAAGCCTGTTATTGTGAATAACTACAGACAAATAGCACCAAACATAGATGACCTACACAAAATGACAGAGGGCACAAACTAAGCACTAAGATGTATCACTATGTATTTTTGTAATTGCTGTCAACACTGAAACATATATGTCCATCTGCTTTTGAAATAGATTCCCTCATACGCTGTTTCTCACCATTCTTCCACTCGCTGAAGGCGGTGACTGAGAAGCCCACTCCGTCCACGGTGGTGAAGTTCCGCCTTGCCAGAGCTCTCCCTCCTGTGTCGTGGTTTTCATGCTCCCTAACGTCCTCTGAACATGACGCGTTACCACCGCCTACAACAGAGACCAAAGCCCACGCCTGTCTGGAGAGACCAGAGGGATGAAGAGAAAAGTGGGAGAGTCACAAAGGAGAGGGAATCATTTTCAGGCGTTACTGTGCAAAGAGTACTTTCACACATCCATATCAAAGAACAATGAAAAAATGACGATGAAAATGACCTTGACGTGTAGCTGATAGTGACTCCAAGCTCACTGTCAACACTCATTACTGGTTCATTATTACATCACTTGTTTTTTTACATCAGCTGGCTCACATTTGGGCACAAACATAAACACACAGAAATAACAATAAGAACATCATGACACTTCACATGGCCGATTCAATCACAGTCTTGTAGTTTTATGTCAAATCCTATTAATGAGAATATAACTTTGCACCAAAACTTATTTGGGACAAACGACCCTAACCAACATTTTAAGCAACTTGAAGGTAATGGTAGCTGCAGTAGCTAGAGGCAGCACCAGAATTAGTGGACCGGTCTCAGTGTAGGAGGGTTTCAGTGAAACAGTCAACAGGAGTATTAAAATCAAGTTTACGTAATATCTTACAGATGTGACAGTTAGTCCGATAAAGGGTGTGGCCTGAACTGCATAATAAAGTTTCTCTGTGTTTGAGTGCCTGTGTGTGTGTGTGTCAGGCATCAGCGTGAAGATGTGTCGATCATACATACAAATCCCTTCCATTGAGACTATAGATACGCCAGATGCATAACAGACAGACAGGGTATCTGTAAAAGACATTAAACTAGTGTAATGCCCTGAAGGCAGAGAAACGCCTGTGATTAGCCTGAAGTAGGATAGGATGTGAGAGAGGAGCAGGCGAGTGAATGTCAGAGTGAAAAGTCATGTAATAATAAAGAGACAATGAGAGATAGAAAACTAACGAAAGGATATTAGATATGTCAAGGGATTATTAAAATGAGGACAGAGGATTTTCAGGAAGGGTGTTCATATGGCTCAGAGAAAAAAAATGGGTGTACCTGCAACTTTTCTCCAATTCCTCCCTTCTCACTACATTCCTCACTATCTTATAAATTGGGTCATGTCAAGAAAATAATTCACTGAATAAGATTACAATGATTAAATAAGGAGAGGCTGAAATAATTTGAGCGGAGGAGCTTGAGGGTGTGGATGGCGAAAGGGATTGGGCGTGCTTTTTGTGGGCGTATGACCTACATCAAGACAGTGCCACTTGCGGCCTTGGCTATTTAAAATTTCATAGCTTCTAAAGAATGACTTGTTGCTTTTTTGTTGTCCAGCATTAGCTGATTGAGTCCAAACATGCTTTAAGCCCATTTGATAATCATGGATATAAATATATATATTAAAGCCATTGTTCTAAACTATGGCATGACCTTTAAACACTTTAAACACAAACTGACCCTGACCAAAATGACATTTCCGCACTATTTAATGATTCAGTAGCCTATTTTTAAACCTATAAAATCATTTCTGGGTAGGAGACCAGGCTAGAGGGAAGTAATCTCAGCAAAAGTCTCTTGTTTCCACTGAGGCACTGCTTGGCCCATTCCACATAGAGTAAACAGTACTAAATGCACCTTTACACGCAACTCTCAAGCTCAGTTTCATCAGGTACTATGATGGACCTGCAGAAAAGCATGCAATTCACTGTACATTTGAACACCACACAAAAGCTGAATCTACTCCTTGGACAACGATCTTTGAAATAATTAAATCCACAAACGACAACCAAAGTGAGGTCAGAATTACAATGGTTAACTACAAACTCCCCCAGAATATTAGCAGCAGTTTGGGATACTATCAACTCCAACATGCCTGTGTCCATATCTGTCTCTGTTCATAATAACTGTGCCCACTGCCATAATCACAACCTAAACACGTCTTCTTGTAGATGACAGAGCCCCTGAGTCATGGCATTGCGCACCCCATTGATACACAAACAGAATCCATCTGGGGATCCACCCCAGTATGTGGGTTTTCCTGTTGGGGGGGGGGGGGAGTCTTTTTATCTTGAGGCTGCTGATATGCCTTTTATAAATCAACCATAGATGAGCAAGCAAAAATTCGAGGCACAAAAAGGATATAAGTAAGAGTGGCTGTTTCACGGTTTCCATTTGCAACATCCTTGATTTCATGTTCATCACCATTTTAACAACCTCATTGTTTGACAGGAATGAGCAAATGTGCAGAGGGCAGAGGTGAATTCACTACAGACAGGCATGGACGTGTGTTTATTTGTGTGTCAGTGCTCTCTTGAGTGACAAAGATTGAAACAGGGGGTCAACAGGCGTGAGGCAGGAGCCAACTAATTCATGTATCTGAGCCAGGAAGAATAGTTGACGCTACTGAGGTTAACCTTTGGAAATTTGAAGTCATTTGGGAAATGTGTTTGTTATTGTTTATTTTAAATCAAGGATAAGTTGGAGATCACAAGGGGTTAAAGAGGTTCATAAAACATGCCCTAGAGTACCCAGGTATGTATGGTGTTGCAGCACTGCTGCAAAAATAACAAAAAGCATTGGAATAAATAAAATCACCACTATATTGTTCCAGCTATTTATTCACAACATGCTATTACATGTCATAAACAGATCTACACTTCATTATACTCAATTCTATAGGTCAAATGCCTTTACCCTGTCTTTCAGCCTAAAATCACTCAGCCTAATATAGTGTGACTTTAATGACACATTAAACTGCATGCTTGCTCATCATTCCTCCTACCACAAGCAATTCCACAGAAAAGCTTTAGAAGAGAGTGCAACACACACACACACACACACACACACTACAACACACACACACACACGTCTGATCTGGTGAAACCACTGTGCTGTGGATTTGAGGGGGTTTGTTTGAAGACTTGGCACCTACTCCCACAGGCGAAATGTGACACGGGAGAATCTGGCGTAGCACTTGGCTTTTCAGCCAACCAAGGACCAAACCAGGCCGAGCTACAAATAACTCCACTTTCCACTGAAAGAAACACATATGTGCATACATGTGTGACAGTAACAGAGGAACTAATGTAAAGTTAAAAAACAATTCTCTCATTTTATGAGCTTAAAGCAAGCATTAGCTCACATGGACAGGACTACACTCTATGTCAAGCTTCCAATATTTGTCCTTTTGAGGGAACAAGGACATAAAATCTCTTGAATCGTCACATTTTGCACAAATCCTGGAAACCTTCTGACCATGACCCCTTTATCCTGTGCGAGCTTCCTTTTCTGGCAAAGCATGGTACGGCGGAAACACAGGCAAAACAGGAAGAGGAATAACCAGGAACAATTCAGGGACATCCTAAATGAAAGGATAGACACATGAAAAAATAATATTTTTTCCAGGGAGGAAACAAAATGCTGGTATTGTCAGTCCACGAACTGGGACCTCAAAGGCGAGGGGTCTTCCTTGAGTGGTTAAACAAAAACACATTAACCTCCTTATCAGACCCAGGAGACCAAAAACAAACAAAACACTCCCAAAGACTTGCAAAAACACACCATGGAGAACCACTACAAACTCTCCAAGATCTGGCACATTCTGCAGCAAGGCTGAAACACAAACCCACTCATGCATATTTTCAATCAGTTAAACAACAGATGGACAGGGGCAACGTCAGAAAACCCTGTGTATTTTCAGTTGTATTCGGTTTGAAAAATACACCATTTACAAGTCTGTACAACAGTCCTTATATTCATAAATTGCCACCATTTACCTGTACTGGAGATCACGGACAAAGCTGCTGCCGAGCGTCTCTTCAATGGCCTTCTTGGTATCATGCCGAAGACTTTTGACAGCCGAGTCTCCTACAGCCAGTGTGACAATGCGGCCGGCTGGCAGGGAGCGCAGCAGCTGGGTGAGCCGTTGACTGTCATTGTCAGACTCGTGTGTGTCGTAGCGTTCGGATAACAGCAAATAAGCTGTGTCCTGGTCCACCACGCGCAAGTTGATGCCTCGGCTGAAGTTCCTCTGGAAGGCATGACCCTCTGTGGCCAGACCGGAGGCCGGGACACTTCGGGTCAGCAGAGACCAGGAAACCCTTTCGGTACCATGTAGCTCCAGAGTCCCACCGCTCATGACGCCTATGAACTTGCGGCCCAGGCCAGGAACGTCTGGGACTGCCTTGTTGTCAGAGCGGCCCACAAGGGCGATGGTGGCACGAGAACGGTAGCGACATTTGGGAGCACCAATGTGAAGGGCTCCACCGTTTTCTATAAGGATGTGTCGGGTTCTCAAGGTTATGTTTTTGGAGCCATCAGCATTGTCTGCAAAAACTACTCGACCTGTGAAAAGGCAGAGACACGCATGCTGCATGTTACATCCACACATCCATAAAGGGAACTTGATCTGCTAAACAATGTCACTTATCATATTTAATAAACATCAATCCACCAATGTTACAACTCAAAATGCTTCTTAACACATCATGCACCCTGGTGTGCTTACCTCCTGACTGAATGGTTAGTGAATGGAAGGTAGCAGACGCTTCCAACCTAAACAAATGTCCCCTCTTGATAATGACAGCCTTCTCTGGTTGGTGGCCTGGATTCCAGCCACTAAGGGATGGGTCGTGGTCCGGACAATTCTCTGCATACGTGACCAACAAATCCGAAAACCCTCTCATTAGACAGGAATATCCAAAAATATACACAGATGGTATATACAGCAGGGAACACATGTGTAGTCATAGGTTACATATAGAGACATATTTATGAAATCATCAACATTTGAATCAGTAACTTGTAGTACTGACCGTCTAACACATCTCTACTTGTGAGACTAAGGACGAGGATGAGGGTGAGGAAGAAAGCCCCGATCGACACTCCAAAACAGATAAATGTGTTCTTTCTTTGTCGGAGGCTCTGAGCGAGCTCCCTGCGCTGGTTCTCCTCTGACAGGCTGAAAGTGGCTTGTCGCTCCGGCGGGGGACAATGAGGTTTTATCGGCGGAGGCGGTGGAGCTTTGGCAGGTGGCGGCGAGCGGACTGGGGCCACCCGCCCGGGGACATAACCTGGAGACCTCTGGTGGTTGCCGTTAGGCGGAGCCACAAAGACCGGGAAGCGGCTGGGGCCATCGCTTGTCGGCATGGTACACGTGTCTGCTACCTGAAAGGAGAGAAATGAGCAAGACACGAAAGAGACAAGAAATGTGACATTTAAAAATGGTCATTGAGGATGGGGTGCTCATCCTCAAGAAGCACTGTCAAAATGTGTAAGACTTTTTCAAATCAATTTAGAACATAAAAACAAAATGTTAATTTGATGGGAGTCTGAGAGACACTGAAGTTGTTGGACTTCATTATTTGAATCACACAATGGCATTTGCATTTTCTTGTAAAGACTGCTAAAATGTAAGCACAGTGGTACCATAGGGCTAGGCAATGAATGAAAAACAACTGTGATAATTATCGCAATATAATTTTTCTCAATAACAATATAACAAATGTTCAATAAATGTTTGATTTCATTCATTTGAGTCACAAACAAATTAGCACTTCGTTTTTCTATAAAGATATTTATTTTGTTTAGGAAAAGGAACTGAGAAAGATTGGACCCTATCATACTCATGCAGATTTGTTTAAAAAATTATTTATCATAATTGTTTTGAATGTTCTACCTCAGATTTGTTAAGTGATCTGCTGTTTGGCATCAGCTGTTTGTCATGTTCTGTCCATAAAAAATAGTTCAAAACCACAATTAACCATCTGGTTTCTTCAACTTTTCCTCATATATACACAATGTTTTATCGTGATAACATTTTCGGCCATATCGCCAATACCTGTGGTACCATAAGGCAGAAGTTGGTGAAATGGTAAATCGAAATGTTAAGGGGTGAGACAAAATGAATTAAATAAAAAAAGAGAAGTCAGGCAAAACAGGTCAAGGAGGAAGAAGAAGACACTAAAAGAGAGTACATAAAATGGGGACAGAAAACAGTAGGATTTGAAAGGAAAAAAAATGGAAGAATCTCGGGAAATGGGCAATAACCCCTTATGGGATCTCACACACGGACCTTCTGGTAAAGATCCTGGGAGTCGTTCCTAAAAAGACTCTCAGCTTATCCCCTGGCTAGTTTGGCTCAGACTAAGTGACATTGGCTGCTCTTGTCCACAGTAACGAAGGAGGTTGTGAATAATGGATCGCAACATTCCTGAGACTATGTTAACACAGCCAAAACAGATGGCACCAATTACAGTAGGGAAGGAGAAGAGTGCTCCAGTTTGAGTGTGTGCGCTACTCTTTATATCACACAAATGAAGAAAGTAGCACAAAATGAACTGAAGCCATGGAGACACACACACACACACACACACACACACACACACTAAAAGGTCATTTGGGCAAAAACACATGGGTGTAAAGGAAATGACACTGCAGAAAAAAGGCTTCAGTGGCACCTTTCTTTAACACAAACACCTCATACTACTGTAATGACATCACAGCTTGCTACTATAGATCAAAAACAAAATGTCAGCAAGTTCAAGCTTTCACACATCAGATTCTGACCACGTCTTTTAAAGATGTGGTTAACATTTATTCATTTAGCTGACACTTTTATCCAAAGCAACTTACATTTGCTATATACAGTATATATATATATATATGTATGTGTGTGTGTGTGTGTCAGAGGTCGCACACCTTCGGAGCAAGTAGGGGTTGAGTGTCTTGCTCAGGGACACATTGGTGGATGTGTCACAGTGGGGAATTGAACCCGGGTCTCTCACACCAAAGGCATGTGTCTTATCCACTGTTCCATCACCACCCCTAAAAGTGCTCAACTGCAATAATTGTCCAAGACAGGCTCATTCAAACCAAAGACACCCTGAAAGTGATGACTTTCAGTCTTTAAATCATCCGAGTGCCAACCCACAGACACACACAACCAACCGTTGTCTTGCCAAGCCAATTAGTCACCAGTTTAGAACAGAGCACAACAAAACCTCTTCAACTCACAAACAAAGCAATGTACATCGAATGACTGCTCAACAAGGGCTCAGTCATTTATGTAAGATACGTCCAACAGCAGCTGTTGCACCCACTTCAACCTGAATTATCCCATCACAGTGTCTCTGAACTAGTCTTCATAAGAGTTTAGCTGACAGTCCATCTAAACCTAAACTTGAATGTCATCAAGAAAGGCACACTGTCTTTTGGATGTTCATGTTCTCATGGTCTGTGGCCTGCATTAGAAAGACCCATTGGGAGGATTTTGAAGAGAGGATCCCCCCTGGCATCAGTCTTAATAACCCTATCTCAGGCTATGTTTTTATTCACATTCCTCGCCATAAAAAAGGCCGAAGCTACTCCCGCGCCCCTGCTATTAACTGACCTGTCAGAGCATAAAGGACCTACTCACCTTAGGGCTATTCAGCTTTGAGAAAAGACACTTGTGATGACAAGACTGCACTGCTTTTCATCTCATGCATGTCCTAATAACTTCATCCCCTCCCTCTCTCTCTCATATTTTCCTGATTTTAAGAGCTACTGAATATCAAACAGATGTTTGGGGGGGGAGCACTGGAGTCAAAGCGGGACAGACCATCACACATTCCTCAGCTGTAAAATAATCCTTCAAAAATCAGTAAGCCACGTGTTCCCAATACTAACTCAAAACTGTAAGCTGAACAGCGCTGTGACACCAGTAGACTATCATGCACTAGTAGTGAGTGCAATGCGTGAGTTGGCCCACACTGAGCTAAGGTTAAACAAGGTGTGTTCATTTAAATGGGAGGATTAACGTTACATTAGTCACTTACAATGATGTATGGGTTGTTTTGGCCAAAGTTATTTCCACACCATAAATAAACAGAAGCTACAATAGTGTCAAGGGGTTGTTCATTATCGACATATCACAAAAGAAGAACCTGTAGGAAAGCGTATGGCACAAGTCAGTAACGTTAGGTTAAGTTAATAAGTTAATATTACGTTAACTCCACTTTTGAAAGTTTTTGACGGATGGGACACAGCAACACACTGCATACATCTTTTAAGCATTTAACTTGGACACACACAAAAAGCACAATTTGTCACGTTTTAACTAGCTTATCAAGCCCTACTCTTCACAATAAAACAGCCTGAACTCAAAGTTTCAACCGGCGAGTCCCCCTCACCCCCAACGGCTGACTGACAGACACAACGGTCGGACGTTGGGCTACATTACCGTCGGTGAGACTGTCCTGCTCCTCTCCCGCTCTGTCCATTCGCTCTTTGCCGAGTCTTTAAAACGCTGTTCCGGTGGCGGTGAGACGAACGAATACAATCTCGCCCTCGCAACTGTGCTCTCCGTGTCCCTTTTTATACACTTTCTCTTCACATGGTGTTTTTTTTTTTTTCTTCTGCCGATGGGCTGTCGTCCGTCCGTTCAGCCCCCCCACCGTCCCACCGAGAGAGGAAGCCAGGCGCGGCTTGGAAGAGAGGAAGTGGTGGTGGTTTCAAATTCTGTCGGAAATATAAGACACACATGAGATTTAAAGAATGAAAAACACAGGATAAAGGTTAAAAGTGTTGGAAGTGATTATGATGTAGTTGCTATGGCAGAGTTAGTAGGTATTATATTATTATTGTACGCAGACTATAACATCCCCCATTCAATATATAGTGCAAATAGGCCCAATCTATAGGAACACATTATGAATATCTGTATAAATAAATATAAAAAGCAACAATGATCAATATCTATGTACAATTTTTTTTTAATAAATAGTAGTACTACTTGTGTGCTACTCAAAGCATTAGGTCAAGACAATAGCCATGATTGAAAAGGAATGCTGAAGTCATGAGTCCAAGAGCTCAAAACCTATCTCTTCACCCTCAGAAAACTTTAATATATTATTTGGATTTCTCAAGAATCTTCTGTAAATATTATTTACCTCCACGAACGTCTAAATGCTGTTTTTAAGCATTCTCAAAAATAAAAATATGGTGTTATTTTATTTGATTTTACGTTTGCATTTGTTTTTATGTTATTAAATTATCTTGTTTATTATGCATTTATTTGCATAACAATGTATTGTATGAATAGTGTAATCAGGCCATTTTCATAGTATTGTTTAGACTGTAGAGTGTAGGTTGCTAAAGCTCCCAAATTCCGGCAGAAAAATACTGAGGACATGACCTATGGTCAGTAGGAGTTGTGCCAGTAGCACTTGTCATTGTTATAGAAGTAGTAGTAGTTGTAATATTTTTTTATACAAATCATATATGTTGATGTATATATAGGAAGACCAGCATGATAGACTCGTTAATATAAAAAAAAAAAATCTGTATATGAGATGTGGCGACTTTGGTGCAGGCGCCTCTACACCACCAGTAATACTAAGATTTATTTTGACAGAAATAAGATGAATCCTGTGAGAGGCTCCTGACTTTGAGTATGTCAATAGTGGCAATATAAGAGAGCGTTGTTAAAAGTTTTAAATTAGCAGCTTTGTGTGAAAGCACTGGGAAAGAAACAGTAAATTCCTGCATAAGCACACTTGTAATTTTGCAGCTAAAGCACAAACTGGTTGGTTTTCTTCTGTTTACTGATATGATAAAGCACACAATGAAGTTTTATTATGTGGCCTGTGTATTTCGATTCCCAACCTAAGGTATCTGGAGCGGGACAAGTTTCTATCAAGACTTATGGAAGTTGGGGTTTCTGAGGAGGAATTGAATGGCCCACCAGGAGAACATCAGCAGCATGAACTGAAGGGAGGGGCTTATTAAACCTGAGCTACACTGCTGCCTGCTGGTATGAAAGAGAAAATACTCTACAACCAGTATTATTTCATCTCATTCATTAATCTATTTCTATTCATTTACCTATTTAATTATTTTGTACAAAACCTTGGACCCATGCTCCATTCAGCCTCCCAAGTGTCCACCACCGTCTCCTCCACACAAACTTTGATATATTTTAAATTTAAATTTGTTTTTATGGATAGAAAAGAACAAATGAAAAACCATGAACAAATATAACATAACCAGTCTCCCATGCTGGTGGTAGACAAGAGGAAAACCCAGGGAACAGAGCCTTTATCTTGATATTCCAAATCATGAATTGTTAAATATTAAACCCTGGAAATATCATAAGAGTTTGCTGTGTCAGAGAAATAGAGCATAAATTCCATGATGTTTACATCTCTCATTTTAATTGCAGTAACACTGCAGGATTTCCCTCACATCCTTCCCCCTAACCTCTGTAATCTTCTACTGTGTGTCCTCATCCATATACTGTTGTCCCTGTGTCTAGGTAACAGAGTTGACCTCTTGACCTCGAGCAGTATCAAGTTAACATTTTTTCCCCCCTTTCTGTGGAGTATGCTTTAAAATATCTCTTCAATTTGACCTGGGGAAAGTCCCAAGCTGTGTGCCTCATGACCACAGAAAAACATTGTGCTTAACAATGTAAGCTCTACTTTATTATCTAAACAAAGATGGTGCAGTATTATGAATAACATACAGCCATTTATTACACACAGCCTCAAATATTACCTGCCTCTGACCCACAAAGGTAATATTTGAAGCTGTTGTGTTGGATTGGGCAGGTGTTTGATAGTGTGTCCACCCCTTTTGGAGTATCACAATTCAAAAATGTTGAGAGATGACAGAGCTTGTGCTCAGTAACTATATTTTAAAAATAAACTTTGGACAGAAAATCAGCTTTTACAGATTTGAAGATATCCACATGACATGAGAATTTAACAGACAGCATGGAACCCCAAACGCAGAGTAATCCCTGTGAAATTGGTTGTTTAAAAATATCTTGGTCGTGACAATCATCCTGACAGAGGGAGTTCTTTACAACTTACTAATCGCTATTTAAAAGCTACTAGTACTTAATTATAACTTACCAGTAAGTATTCCATCAGCTACTGGTAACGATTCCTGTTTAACGAGTCACAAATGATTAGATACTTGTACTTCGTTTTTTGTTACTGGTGACCATTCCATTAGTTACTAGTAACTATTTTTTAGTTACTAGGAACTAATTGGACATTTTTTTCTCCATTAAAATAGGGCTCTGCAGTTCAGATATCACCTATTCATTAGTTACTATTAACTATTCAAACAGTTACTAGTAACCATTTCCATTTTACTAGTTCCATCTCCACCATAACAGAAGCACTCACTTGTCCTGAGAACACAAGCTCATCACAATAAGATCAAGTCCCCGTCCATTATACTGCATTGTTCAAGCAGACCTAAAATGAAGGATATAAAATGTTCCCCCGCCCCAAAATCAACAGCTCAATCACAAATTGGGTTGCTTCTCAAATACCATTTTATTTTCTCTATCCATAGAGTCACTATATTAATGTTGTTAATACATATAAGTTCCTTTTGCATTGAAATAAGCTATACAAAATTAATCTAATCAAATTAGAGATGACATTAGTCAAAGTGACCAGTACAAAGGTCATCTGAAAAGCCTCAGTGATTGCCTAACATGGTTTAATAGTTGTCATATCAAGAGTTAGAGAAGAAAGAACTACAGTTGAGAGACGATGATGACAAAAGCTTGTGAAAGAAAAAGAAAAATGACAACATGTCCAGTACAAATATTATTTACAAAATGAAAATGAAACAAAGCACATAACAAATGAGTATAAGACAAATGAGTTGTGAGAAAAAGTAGTTTTCATAACAACAGACCCAAACAGTTACCAATCCTGATTTGGATCAGGTCAATCAGACACACGCCAAGCTATCTTTGCTGTCTCTCAGACCTGAAGGTTTACAGTAGCACCCAGTGGCTTATTGGTTATCACTCACCAACAGTATTTGACCCCTTTTGTGAACAAAGGCTCAAGTGTAATACAGGTATTTAAAATACCCATAAAAAGTTTTCATTAAGATTTAGTTCTGTGTTTGTTACACAGGCCAAAAAACATTAAAGAGAAACTAGCAATTCGTGGCATGCAGTTAGCACTTTGACTTTTCAGGGCTCTGACAGTGCCTACAAGGAGTCATCAGCTGGTTAATGCTTTGTTTTGCATCGCTCAGCATTAAAGAGAAAAATCAACAGACAACAATGGATCCAGAAATACCATGCAGACAAAAAGAGAAAGTTAAGACAAAAGCAAAACATTCTGTTGATGGAGACCTTTAACGCTGAACCACTTAACGCTGACATAACCCATTGTCCCAGTCCACATATTATGAGTGAGTAACCAAGGTTGGAGTCCATTCATTTTCCCGTTCAAATGTCTTGAAGTTAACGCTTCTCCATAACTAAAAAGACAACATTTTAATTTTTTTCCTCCTTCCTGAAAATGAAAATGGGTTGACATCAGCTGTGTTAACAACGTTCACCATTCAGTCCTGATTGGCATTAGTGGTCTTGATCAGAGCACAGAGTGTTAGCTGCTGTCACAGTAGTTCATAGTATCATATTAGAAAAAAAAGACTGTTATAATAACTACATACATTTTCTAAACCTATCTTCAGACCCAAAAACAAGCTTGTCAACACTGGGCTTCATTGTAGTTACTATATCAAGGCAAATACTTGTTATTTCCAAAGAGGGGTCAGATATTTTGTCCACAAAACGGTCCAGCATTTCAAAAACATCAAGTTCATTGACTACAGTGTAGTGATGCTGATCTTACAGCAGGTAAACTCTGAAAGAACTGTGGAAACCTTTTCAAAAGTCAGTGTGTGGGGAAATAAGCCACACTTTATTTGTCAACGATGTACAGCCCTAGCCTTTTAACTGGCTATATGAGGTGCTGACTAAGCCCCATCTTGCATCATATTCTTGTAGATTGTAACATTAAATTGTACCATTTTGAGACTAAACAGAGAAGTAGACAGTGAATACAGCTAACAGAGCTTTGGAGATGTTTCTAGATGTTATTTGTACAAAGTCCTTGGTCTGAGTCTCTGCAATATATTATACTAAACATTTGGCAACACTGGCACAGCTAGATAAGATGTCAGTTCTTCTTGTACAGTTCATCAGTGACAACTGATACGTGCAAATATCATGTATAATATAAAAAATAGAATAAACAGTAATCCAAAAAAGAAAAAAAAAAGAAAAGATAAAGTCATGGTGACTGCAGTGTGCAGGATTAAACCTGACTTCAAAGTCAGATGGAGATCAGTTGGATTAGAGAGAGTCTGGTCCACTTCTGGTCCAGTCCAGTTTGTAACAAGGCTGTTTCTCAGAACCTCAAAAAGCCTCAAGAGCTGGCCAGAGGTCTCCATTAAGAACCGTGGACCAGATACTTCTCAAAAGGCAGCTAAAATGTGATGCACACACACACACACACACACACACACACACACACGCGCGCGCGCGCTCTCTCACATACTGCATGTACACACGGTATGTTGTCTGTGCAAGTGTCTACTTCCTCCTTCATTCACACACTTTCACAATGTGCAATTTTCAACCAGATAAAAAGAAAATCTAAAAGCAAAACAAAATGATGGGTGCTTGTAAGTTCACAGCTGCAGCATGTGGAGCAGACCGTGCTGACAGGCTCTGGGCCTGGGCGAACTGGAGCTCCAAGGGGGAGAGGTGCTCAATAATGACAGAGGACTGCCACCAAAACCTCAATACTACACAGACAAACACCACTTCTACCTGCAACACTTCACAACCCCCCCCCCGCCAAAAAACAAAGTTGTACTCCTTCTCCATCATCTAACCTCTCCTGAAACCCTCTGCTTGTTTCGCATCCTCCCACTCCACGCTTTTTTACAGCTCCACTACAAGTTGACCAGCTCATGTGCAACAAACTGTTTGAGTCTCTCCAGGTACTGTCCATAGAGCTCCACGTCATTGTGTCCAGCCCCCTCCACCCAGAGGGGCTCCACAGGGCGCTGACAGCGTTCATACAGCGCCAGACCATGAGAGAAGTCGATGACCTCGTCCTCTGTACCGTGAATCACCAGTACTGGGGACGTCACCTTTGAAATCTTGTCGATGCTTTGGAGTAAGAGGATGAGAAAACAGAGAGTTAGGCAGGGATGTAAAAAAAACACCTAAAAGAAAGAAACAGAAAAAGTGAGACCTAGGTTGAATTATTGTAATCATAAACACCATCAAAAAATTCACAATGAATGAGGAAACTTCACCAACTGACCACCAGAGGGAGCTACTGAGTCCAGCTTTGTGACTCATTAGAAAGAAAAACGCTTCCTGAATTGAATTGATGTGACACATCTAAGTCCACGTTTGCAAGCTTTTGTGTGCGTTTTATGGATGCAAATTCATTCATTAATGCATGTGTACCCTTTTTATTCAAATAACTGTCCGCGGAGGCGGTGTGCCTATCTGGAGGTTTGTGATCCATTTGGCCTGAATTTCACACGGGCCATCTGTCCATACAGTGCACTCACTTTGGGAAGGCGTCGAAGCAGTAGGTCTTCTTGGTGTCGGGGAAGGCCACTCTCATGCCAGAGGTGAGCGGGGAGTGGAGGACAACTGCAGCGCTCTCATAGCGAGACGCCAGGTCCACAGAGGGAACGGTGCCAATGCTCTGGCCGTACACGATCACGCTCTCTGGCCGGATGCCATACCTGTGAAAAGGACACAGAATATCTGAATATCACGCTTTCACCAATCATGAACAGGGTATTTATGCTGCTCGTGGCCAGACATAGTTGGGTAAATTTTGTGTGCTCTACCAGAAGCTGGCAGGCGTCCAGTAAGGCATTTTGTTAATTATAAAAAGCAGCTTAGCTGGCAAAACAGTGGATTCCCTAAATACAACATTTGCTTTTTCTAGCTACTGTTACACTTGATTACCTTAAAGTGCTTCTCGTACTAAATCACTTTAGGTAAGGTCTGCTTTATAGGCAAGAATCAGACAAAAGATCCAGATTCTGTAGTAATAGTTCTCAGCTATTTTAATTGAGCAAGTTTCTTATTGTATTTTCAAATCCTGTCAGTACCTGTAGTTAGAAGTTTTTTTGGATGTGCATACCCTACATCCTGTTTGTCTAATGTCTGCTTTTCACCCATCACATACTAAATACACTTTAACAATTAGTCTCATACCAGTTTCTCGTTTCCCCCACATGTTGCTCCATAAGCAAACACACACCTGTGTGCTAACTTACACATCTCTATTACCGGCTGAAACGTCATGCCATAGTGACTCAGTAATTATACAGTCTTCTAAAACAAGCACATAAAGATGGGAAACAGCCATAGTTCAGTGGCTTTCTGCAGCTTTTCAAAGCAGCTGAACAGAGAGGACCACCACTGTAGTCTCGTGATTCAGAGGGGAGGAGGGGGAATAAGAGCAAAACAAGCAGAAACAGAGCAGGACAGACACTATTACTGGATTTGAGGGCGAGGGAGAAACTGGGAGAGGGAGGAGGAAAAACACGGAAGAGAAGACATTCCACAGCTGATTATGGAGAACGTGACCCACTCTAGCAAGCAAGCCAGCAGTCAGGTGACAACCTGAAACCTAGTGTGAGAACACTGCATCCCGGTCTCTACTGCTGCACTGCTGGATAGTGCATAGTAAACAGCTGGACTTAAAATCTCTGCTCCACTCTATTAAATTTGGGAACCCTAACATTACAGCCTTTGCCACTGCTCTCCTATAATACACGATGATGAACAATACATTAACACCAAAGTCTGACACCACTCTACACTGCTGTGATGGATTATTATAATTAGGAACTCCACAGGCACAAGCTTAACACAACCTATGCAAAGAAACGATCCGCTGTAATGTAGCCCTTATGCTATGAAAGGGCACTAGGCTTAAGTGATGGCACATCCACTTCAAACAGATGATGGAAATGTACTAACACAGACATGTGAGTTTGGACAGTCAGTCATTAGCACGAATATAGGGACTGTTTACCGTTTGTGTGTCATCTGGCCTTCAAAGAGTATAAATAGGGGTGAAAATACTGGCACGGCATGGGAAAGTGTTACTGTAGACCATTAGGTGTTGTGGTGTTAACAGCACCATTAACTCTCCAAGGTTGACCATACATACACACAATTCATGGACTGGAAGCTTATCTCGATTACCGTACACAACATAATGTAGCGGAGGCCAGATTCTCAAGTCTTTTTACAAACTGTATCAATGACACTGACCTTTCTGAAGAGTCTGATTAGAGAATTTGACCATTTGCAAGCAAATGCTGTTACAACCTACCACGTTCCGTGCACTCTTAATGATCTGTTATCAAAATAAAAAAAGCATAATCCCTGTTAATGAAAATCCCCTTTGGTCCAGTCCAGTTTGTGGAGAGGCCGTCTCTCAGATCCTTAAAAGCCTCAATTAAAACAAAAAGAGTCATCACAGAAGGCAAAAAAAATGTTCGCAGGTGGCCCAGCTTAGACTCCCGATGACTGGCATACAAATTAGATTCCTACTTTTACCTAGTTTACTGTTCATTTGACAAAAAACAATAATGTAAAGTAAAAAAGGGATACTTTTTTTTGGCATAGCAAGACTTAGCAAAGTGAGTTTTTTACTGCAAGGCTTAAGCTCAACCAAGAGACAAGAACATGTGAGGTAGGTAATAACAGAGCTCGAGGGAAAGGCACTTTCAGTAAATATCAAACCCACTCTTCTCTGTTAAGAGCAGTGAACTCTTATCCTGAAAGGAAGACGAGAGGAAGTAAAAGAACAAGTTAAGCAATCTGTGAGATGACTGCAACTGTATTGATTTAGGGATAGTTTAATATTAACGCCTCCCAGGAGAGATTAAAGTAAATTGCTTAGTACAAGCTTTGTTTGGTTGCTTACCTCCCTTACTCATAACCAATCCATCAAAACTCCACCGTATGGAGACTGTTGTGTGTTATTTTGCTTGCTGTTATGTTAACAGTTTTATCAACATAGCCATCAAAGTACACCTTTATCTGTTATTACCTTAAGTATGCTTATCGCCTTTTATTTATGCTCATCTAGACAATGTTTTTTGCTATATCACCAATCCTACGCCATATGAACACTCAGTACATGGATACTACTACAATGCAAAGCTTATGCAGTGTTAATACAGAGAAGCTAAATTGAAACCATCTGACAGCTTAGTCATGAGGTGAAAGGATTTATGATAGCAAATGCAGCAAGGCTTTCCCCAAACCCAACTTGGCACGCTTTGCTTACAGCTTTACACCAACACCGAGCAAGTAGGATCATTTTGCTGAAGGACACACATATGAAACATAATGAATAATGCAAAGCTTGAACCTGTGACCTTCCACAACAAGGTCACGCTATCCGATAACCCACCCCGCTGCCTTTGAATGGACTGCCGTGGCTTTTGCTTACACATTCTGGAAAGGCCAAGCAAAGAGGAGGAAAATCGCAGTGCAGATCTGCAGCTGCACTCCAGAGGGATTCGACCAACCCAGATCCACACAAGACACAAGAGGACACACCCCCAGGACCGGCCGACACTAGCCTACAATTTACTCCATTGCATTTCAGCTTGAATAGACCCCACCAAGCCACAGCCAGCCATGTTACGTGATTACAACCCTCCCCCAGACCTTCATCAATTCTGTCTCCTGACAGATATCCAATCTATTATGCGTCACATCCTCCCGCATTCCCCTATTACGTCTCTCGCTCCCTCTTGACTGCCCACCTCTTGCTCCCTGAAGACCAAAAAATATTATCATTCCATAGCGGCAACTATGACTAATAGATATTTTTAGGATATCCTGAACATATGTACAGATATTTTTAACATGTCAGTGTACCATCTGCGCTGTGTCATTCTGCTTAGCACCTTTTTAATCATTTCCTGCCACAATATACTTGTTTATTCAGATTTGTCTTGACAATAAATAGATGTTGAGACGCCCACATACCCCCCCCCCCAAAAAAAAGTCAGCGTGAATTAAATATTAAGATGTGAGGACAGTAAGTATATTTTCAGCTTTGTTGCTCAGTGCATTCAGGTGAGCGATATCGCACTCCACCCAACTGACTTAACAGACACAGCAGCCTTAGTCTATATTTGTCACTAACATTTCAAGTAAAGAAAAGTAAACAATTCACAGACATGGTGGCTTGTTAGTGAGAATTTCTATCCACTTTTAAAAATCTGAGGAGATAGACTGCGTTTCGATTTTGGATCAATAACGATGATTGACCCGGAAGGGAGTTTGTCCTGTTTTCAAAAAAACAAAAAATTTTTTTGGCTTTAGTGTGGGAAGACCTCGGTCTGAAAGCTTATTGGAAATCGGTTGCTAGGCTACCGCTCAATATTAGAGTAGCAGGATTGACTGCTGGCCCGCCTCCATCTCAGAGGGAAAAAGGATACAGTGCCACTCTGCAGTGAAACACACACACACACACACACACACACACACAGGATGTGGGCTGATGGCTTTTGTCAGCTTGGTCACTTTTTGGTCAATAAACCTAGCCTTTTATTCATGTTCCATTTTTTCTAATGTTAAAACAACAACAGTCACACCCTGACACATTCTTCTATTCGTTTGCATAATCCGTGTGCGTGTGTGTGTGTGTAAACCTTACACAATTAGTGAATCATCTGGCCTACTCCCTGCTCAGGTGAAGGGTGTGCCTCATCCACCCCGGCTAAGGTAAAGAACACAGGAGGAGTGTGCGCGTCATGTGACTGGCTGAGGAGTTTGGTGCTTTGACTGTTTTGCAGTGTGACAGGTGGCTGCCCTTTATGACTGTAGAGTAAAGTGAACGCAGCCTACATACACGCGTGTGTCGGCACTCAAGAGAACATGAATCATAAGCAGAGAAAGACTGAAACAAAACTGACGCAGAAGAAGGCAGGATCTGGTGTGTTCAAAATGTCAAATGATTAAAACAAAACAAAAAAAAGACAAGGACAGAGTACAACAAGCAGAGAAAGTGAAGGAGACATGAGAGCCACTCTCTTCGTCTGATCTGGCCTGAGAGACATGCACGAGGGGTGTTGGCAGCAGACGAGTGCGAGGCCATGCAAATAGGCCTTTTGATGTGATAAACACAATGTTCAGCAGGGCCAAAAGGCCGGGTTATACCCTCTTTCTATCACATAGACAGTCGATTAGGAATCTGGCACAGCCCTCAGACATGGACAGCTGAGTCAAAAAGGCAGATGAAATGTTACTAGGGGCCTTATTTATACTCAGCTGTTAAGTAAAAGACTAAACGGTGAAGTATATAATAGCAGAAAACTATGGAAGGCAAAAAATATTTTTTACTATTTTAATATTTATGCACAAGATTTCCATAATATTTTCTGTTAACAAATCCCTCTTAACTTGTAACGTGCCCGTGAATCAGAATTGAAGTCCCACATTTTAATTTTAGTGATTAGCTATTCAGTCCCGAATGCTTGTAAAAAAAAACCCTTTAAAACTGTCATCATTTCATTCTCTTTGTGCAAGAAAAGGGCAAAGATATAGCACACGATTCATGTGACTGAAAAGCTTGTTGAGCAGATATAATGCCTGGGGTCTGAAGGCCTCAGCAGAGTATTTCACCAGCCAAAAAAAAAAACAAAAAAACAACAACCCTGAGGGCAGAGTCATTAACACGTGTGCTGTAACTGGAGAGACAGCAGAGCTCTTGCAGACAAACAGAGTGACTGACATGACCATAAAGGTGACTGACGCCAGTGGTATCAAGGTATCCCAACCGCAGATTTTACATTGACTCTTGTCATTTGGTTAGGCCAAAAACACTATGCAAAATGTACTTGGAGAACTAACCTTTGGTATAGATTTTTTGGTTATAAAAAGGAAAAAGTAGTACGTCCCTGGCAGGATGTCTGTGTTCCCAGCCCCATCATGACAAGTGTACCTTAAGAGGAGCCATATGATTTTGTTACATTATGTTGCTGTCTTTTTAGTGACAGCCCAGTGTCCATTTTTTAGTGTTCATCAAGTCCCAAATGTATGGATTACATTAAAAGGTATAGGCTGCTCTAATGTTAGCCTTGTTCTAATCTTTGTATGAAACGTGGCATTTTTCCCAGCACATTCAAATGAGGAGATCTCGGTACGCCTCGGGACAGACCCGTTTTGTTATAAGTTCTCTTACTGTGGCATGAGCAGAATGGGGATTCCCAAAAAGAAACGTGGCCTTCAGACCTGCACCTGTACTTTGCCTTTGAGAGTGTTATAATGTATGATGACTTAGCGTCGCTAAGATTTCAAAACAGGGCAGCACAGTGGACATTTTACACATAATCAAGGTTTAATGTCTACATTGCATGAATATCAAAATGAAACTGACTTAAGTAAGAAGAATCACAGAAAAAAGAATTCTAAAACCGTATATTGCCACTGTATCTCATGACCTGTTCCTAAATAATGGCCTGTACTGCGCAGACCCAACGCTTTATAGTTAGGGACTGTGTGAATGTGTGCATTATTAAAACTGATTGACAGAGTGATTACAACCGTGTGAACGCATAACAAAGCACTGCAGAGAAAGAACAACAAACACAAAACTCACCCTGTTCGACCCGTCTTTATGGCGAGAGCCAGAGGGAACTCAGTCTGACTGTGCTGTG
Organism: Micropterus dolomieu; assembly: GCF_021292245.1. Lineage (NCBI taxonomy): Eukaryota > Metazoa > Chordata > Actinopteri > Centrarchiformes > Centrarchidae > Micropterus > Micropterus dolomieu. The sequence continues at coordinate 27,492,963 of NC_060170.1, forward strand.
GGACTGCTAACCACGGGACTACAAGGCACGGGTCAGTGCGCACGCAAATTAAGGCTTCTTGAATATCAAGTTATTTTCTTGTTCCTGTAACCATCTCATCTGATCTCGAAGAAGATTCTTCCCTGATCAACCTACAAAGTCATGTGATACAGTGTCTGAGATTCATATATAAATACATGCTCTGCCTTTTTTCATGTAGAGAAACAGCTTGTTACAGCTATTACAACCCAGAAGCCTTCAGTAAGTAGACGAATAGCCACCCTATCTGATCAATGTTAGCTGGCTTGTGCAAATTATGTGATGCCAATGTGGATTTGGACTATGATCTCAGTGCTGTTATTAAAGGACAATAATATCTTCGTAATAATATCTTGCCAAACAGAGTCACACTGATCAAAATTCATCACACATAATATATAAGTATATATAAGCAACGTTTTAGAGACATCTGCAAACCATCACAGTTATTCCACTAAAATGACTGCAGTAGTGGAAACTCTACATGTTGTACTGTGATAAAAAGGGAAAGAAAGAGAAATGATCGTTATTGGTAAAGCATTTCAACATCATGCATTTCTACAGAGATGTAAGACAGAGCCCGGGCCACATAGTGTGTGCAGAAGACAGACAGGGAGGGAAGATACGTTACGCCGGGCAAATTTTAATCTAAAAACATAAAAAAAAAAACGAGTAGCCAACATTTGCTGTTACCACCTCCTGCCCCCCCCCCCACCCCCACACAAATCACTAAGCACGATTTCATATGATCTGAAGCGTGTGGTTCTGCTGAAATCACAGATCACGACTATGTGTGTGGGAGCAGGAGATTCCTTGGCGTATCAACAAAAGTAAGTAAGCAAGCAAGCTGGAAAATAAGAATAAGATGACAAAAAGGGAGCAGAACATCACAGCAGCCGTAAGTGCGCCTTTCTCTTTCAAGTAGTCTGGTGCTGTGTATAGAAAGAAAAAAAAAAAAAAGACAGAACTGGTTTCAGACTGTCCTGAAGGCCTTTCTTATTTTCTCTCTTTAACTTTCCATCACGTTTGACACACTGGTAAAACTGTTTGTGTGGCATTCGTGAAGCCTACTGAATGGAAAACAAGTGACAGAAAGGTTTCAACATTGAAGGAAAAGGAATGTACTTGATCCAACACAAACACACACATACAGTGCCTGGCCACCAGAAGAGCGGGTTCTTCTTCACAGTAGTGGCCTATTTCCTGTAAGCAAATCCTTTATGATCAAGAGTTTCCTGTTTAACTCACAAGCTTCCTTATTTCAAGGCCCTTATTTATAGAAGAGCAATCAGTATATTCTGTGAGACGGTAGATGGTGTAAAATGTACGAGAAGTGCTGAGAGAGGCTCACAGCAAAAGTCAGCAGCTAAGAAACAGTAACATTTTGTTGCCAGTGACCCTAGCAGTGTTATCCATCAGCACTTCTAAATCTCAGCAGCCAACATTTTCATTTAGCAGAAAAAGAACGTACACCCACATCAGCATTGACACATTGGAAGCCTAGTTTTTTTTCCCTCTTTATGGTTGATTTGCAGTGGCTCTTCTCTTCAGTGTTTCCCTGGGCCAATGTTTCTCCATCAACCCTCTTAAGTCATTTGTTTGTCTTCCAGCAGGAAGCAGTATACAAAAACAACCAGGCCTACTGGATGAACTTTTATTCCTCCCTCATCCACATAAACAAAAAGGCACAAATAATGATGGACGCATTATTTTTACTCACACACAAACACTCCACATCCTGTTCTCAGGTGTGTGGCTGTGCATTTTCTTTTTATGCAAAGATAAGAGCATCTGTCTTGTATGCGTGTGTAGGCTATACAGCTGCAACTAACTGTTATTTTCATCATCGAGTGATCTGTTAGCTATATCCTTGATTAAATCCATTAGTAGTCTATAAAGATGTCAGAAAATTTTGAAAAAGTTCCATCACTATTTAACCCAAGGTGTCATCTTTAAATAGCTTGCTTTATCCCATGGCAAAGATTTATGTTTACGATCATCACTGAAGTTGGATCTTGGCCATTTTTATTTGAAACAAAAGACTCATAATTGATTAGCATAATAGTTCATTTTTTGTCGATCGACAAATTCAACTAATTGTTTCAGCTTTACATATGTGTATGTATTGAATGTTTGTGGGAGGCCACTACAGAGGTGACAAATGGTGCCCCTCTCCTGGCAAACCAGCCCCAAAGACATCAGGACAATGGCTCTGGTGTTACAAAAGGACAAAAGGAGGAGATGACGAGAAACGGCTAAACATGGATTTAAGGAAGCGAGGGACATGGGACTAAAGACACAGATTCAAGGGGGAAGGGGCCAAAGCTGAGAAACGAGTCCTTGCCAGCAGTGAAGTAGCCCTAGGCGATTTTGGACAGATACAAATGATCCAGGATTTAGGTAAACAATAGCTATCAGTAATATCCTTTTAGCTGTAAGGTCATTAAGAATTGTATTAAGTTTTGTACATCACAAAGAAGAGATTAAGAAATGGAGAAAACCGGAGGATGACATTTTCCCCCCAGAAGCTCACTTTATATTACATGAATCATTGCATGGCAGGAATTTAACAGTGAATTCCTCTGGGCCATCTGCAATGAAAAACCCACAAGGAGTCCAGTGGCCCTTGGTTGTTTCTTCATCATTACATAGTTCTGATGCATATTGATGCAGACGACATCAACAAGAAGCACTAATTTCTTGTGAGCTGGAATATCACAGATAGCCCATCAGTAGACGTCAAATATCGGCCAATAAATATCTATCTATTCATAGCTTGCAGAGCAGAAAGATGCAGCAGAGCACCCACTCACACCTACATATGCCTGGCCGGCGTAATCAGAGAAAACACGCTCTTTATTATCGCCTACAAGAACATCATGTCATCACTACTACACAATTCCTCGTCATCTCCAACCATGATTTTATCAGGTCGAGTCTAATCACCCTTCCACCCAGCTCCTTCTGTAGACTCCTCACATCATCGGCTCTCAATTGTCCAGCCCCTTGTCATCCCTTCATGTCTGTTATTTTCCCCATCAATCTACATCAGCGCCGTTTCTTCAGATTTTACTTTACATCTGCTCTTATTTCAGCAGTCCCCATTTACTGTGTCAAACTTCCCTATAGCTGTAGACATTCATGGCATAAGAAAACCAAGGAAGGTTGCTATTGCAAAAGTTTGTAGGGATTAACTCACCATTCTCTGAGTGGCCTCATCTAAGCCTCATCTACATTGCAATTTAGGTTTATTGTGCTCTGAATACTTGGGGCAGAGGAGCAACACCTGTGAGAAATCAAGGTTAGAGTCTGTGTGCTATTCAGTTACTCTAATATCAATGCTTTCATCACTACTAATCAATCACTGTTTCCTTTCTCTACAGGCTGTGCCAATATTTGTGTATATGTCCTCTTACATCTTCCCTCCATTCATCATCATCACCATCTTTCCTTACCGTGACCGGAGTGCCTGCCAGGCAGCATCCACATCGGCGTACAGGTTCTTCTCTGACGGTTTCCCAGAGCTGGCCCCGTAACCCGAGTAGTCGTAGGAGAAGACGTTGCAGTTGATGCGCGAACCCAGGCCAATGTAGAAGCTGCTCATCTGACCCAAGTCCACTGCGTTACCATGGGAGAATAACAGGGTGTACCGGGCGCTGGGCGAGCAACGTACAAACATGCAGGCAATGCGGTTCCCTCTTGAGGTGCGTGTCATGAAACACTCGATGGCGTCCTTCTCACGGGACGAGTATTGCCAGTCGGCGCGCTCGGACAGATGCAACGTCCATCGGCTGCCACTCTCATCACACATGAGGCTGTAGGTGGGCTCTGGGGGCAGGAAGGCCAGCTTAGAGGCGATCTTGCTGGGGCACGGTGGACAGCAGAACAGGCAACATAGCTCGCTGAGGGATAAATGGTTCATCCTCAAAACACTGTGACAGAGGGAGGATGGTTAAAATAGAAACTGTTACATTTCATCAATGGATTAAATGTAAGAATTGCCTTTGAGAACCATGAATGAGAGAGAAAACAGATTCAACCTCATCAAACAAGGGTATCTGGGCTTCCTCAAAAAACTGAAACACTAATTTTCCACTGCATCCCCTGCAGACTGATCACAAGGAAAACCACCACAAGAGTAAATTTGTGCCACAAATTTGTTGAATGATGCGCTCTCCAAGAATATAAACACTCGCCTTTGTTATACACAATCAATTGCCCTCTCCAGTGCATGGCTGTCAGGCAGGATTATAAAAAAAGATATAGCCCTGACCGGCTCCACAACCACTCAGACAGTATTGACTTAAAAGGCTTTCTTGTTTCACCATGCACCTGGATCCCAACCCAAGGCTACCTTAGATATTCCAGGTGCCTTTGAATTGCAGTGGCCAGCACTAGAGATGGGTGGCTTTGTAATTTGACTCCGCATAACTACACATGCCGTTTTGAGTAGGCCCAAGCTGTCAGGATAATGACAAAGTGTTGTGGATAGTATTGCCAATAAAGGTGCTAGAAGAAAGAAATTACACCCTGTTATTACATGTTTGCAATTACACGCTTTAATATGCAAATATGCTATGCAATCGCAATTCTCTAATGGTCTGTGACAGCTGTTTTGCCAGGATACACCGGTTGCTGATCTCGTGTCATGCACAGACCTGGCACGTTGCACATATTTGTTGTTGATTGTTGATCTTTGTTGTTGTATATTTTTATGTTGCCAGTTTATATATTTATATGTACACAATATTCTCTTCCGTTGCCTTACTTCTGCACGGCACAGACCCAGAATAATGCACATGTATATATCTGCAAGGTTGTTCTTCCATTCCATATTTATATATTTCTACATTTATTTATGTCAACTGTATGTTTGTCTACGTGTAGCACCTTATCACCACAGCAAATCCCTCATATGTGTAAAACACTACTTGGCAATAAAGCTCCTTCTGGTTCTTCTGATTCTGATTTTTTTTTACTGTAGCTTCTACAAGGTTTTGCAGGTCCTGCTGCATTACAGCATCCCAACAGCATAATGCTGTTTTATTTCACATTGACTTACTCTTACTGAATGATGGAGCACATAGGCAACAAATGTTGGCCATCTCCCATCACCCATAAAACTCTAAAGAAGCTACAGATTTGCAATAGGCTTCAATCTCCTGGTGGTATTTCATCCACCTTGTAATGATAATTTGTTTGGAATGGTCCATTTTAACAGAAAACGGGGCATCCAGATTCAGGACATTGCAGATAAAGGTGTATTAAACCTAAAATCACTTGTTCCATCTTGATCTCTCTCTCTCTCTCTCTCTCTCACACACACACACACACACACGCACACTTTAAGATCAACTTAATTACATGTTTGTTATTTATATAAATAATTGTCTATACCAGCGATTACTTAGGGTGAATACTTTTTATAGTCACGTGCAATGTATGAATGGCATCCAAACGGAGGACGGAGCAGAAAAATACATACTGGAGGCTATGTGCTTCCCATATTCCCCAAAATAGTCCATAATCTACAGCAACTGAGACAGGATGGAGCTCCGGCGATTTACTGTAAAATGGTGGTGAAAACAGGAGCAATGTGTTCAGATTACAGCGATTCTAGGCTGGTTTGTGGGGGATAAATATCCAGTGGCTAGACACAGTTTTTGCCAAGTGTGATGGGCCAGGTAGTCATGCAACACCAAGCATCTGCCCCTTAATACAAGAGAGCGGAGAAATGATCACATTACCTGGACGGCGGCTGGACGCTTGATTTGTTTTTGTTTTTTCTTTCTATTTCGAGGTGACAGTGCTGGCCAACGTCGCCGTAGTCAGGCGTTATATTCGCACCAAGCCAACTAATTTATCCTCTTCTCGACGCCAGGAGATTGACAAGGTTATCCTCGGCCAGATTATCGTCTGTTCCGTGCCCTATGTGTTAGCGATGTCACTTTCAGTGTGTGTATATCCCTCTTGGCACCTCAGCTGTGAGTTACTATTGGCTGGCCGCTTCGTCCTCCGGGTCCAGACAGCCTCCGAAACTGTAGTTTCTTTTCCCTCCGCTCGGTTTTCTCAACGTATGGTCCTGAATAATAACGACTCAGATTCATTCAAAACGTTCAAGTATATACAGCTCAGCAGCGACATGGGTGAACTAGATAAAGGGCTAAAACTAACTAAATCCCTGTCACACGTCCGTGGTGTGTGGTTTGCCGAGCAGTTCACAGCAGTATCACTTCACTCAGAAACATCACCGCTTTCGTTGTGAAGCTGCTTGTTATCTTGGCTCGTGAGGGAAGGAGTACGTGATTGACAGCTGTATGGTCCAATAGCAAAGAGGTTGCTGTCACAGATCGACCAATGATATAACGTGAGAAAATGTATGGGCGGTCCCTGTCGACGCCGCAGAGTGGTGACCTAATGTTTTGATTGACGTTAAGGATAACCAACCAGAGATTACTATTTCCAGGCACTGTCCAATCAGCGACGATCAAGGTGAGTGTCCGTCCAATCAGGTGACGTCATTGACCTAAAACTATTTTATTAAGCGTATTTGTCAATTGTGTTGAGAATATTGCCCTATTTTTTATTAATTATTTTTATTCAGCACCTTTGTCTTAATTTAATTTAATTTAACCACTTTTAAGAAAAGCGGCGCTTTCGTGTTTTGACCTCAATGACGTTTCATGACGTGTTCGTACTTCTTCCGGGTTAGGGCTCTCTCGCTCCTGGCATGGTTTTCGGATTTGTGTACCCACATAACTTAAAACATTGGAAAATAAGATGAGTTCTCAGAAAGGTAATGTCTCTCGGTCGCGCGCCCAGAAGCATCAAAACTCCTCTGCCTTCAAAAACGACAAGTACGGAGCGACTGTACAAGTGAAGGTGTGTGTGGACAAATAAAGTAGACATATGTAGCTACTAGCAAGCATGGGTAACTTTACGTTGCTCAGCTCAGCTAAAGGAACTTTTAAAATGTGAGTTGACGTTACGTTGCATATGGGTATAGGTTTACCAGCACTGACCTCTTGTGGTAATAATAATAATAATAATCTTTATTTTTAGAGCACTGTTCAAAAACATGCTACAAAGTTCTTTCACAAGAGCAAAGACAATAAAACACATGAAACACGATTTTATTTTTGTTTGAAGCAATCTTCTCAGCGATAGTGCATTTCCTTTACAACCTATTGTTTTGTCAAAGCCATGTTTATAACATTATTATCATAACCTTCCCACCATGTGTCTGCTCATGTGCTTTGTAGAAGGCAAAATCAAAGATCCACGATGGGCTCTGTCAACATTGCAAGGGTGTTCTTGAGTGGAAAGTGAAGTACAACAAATACAAGACACTAACACAGCCCCGAAAATGGTGAGTACACTTGGGTACACTTGCACCGCTACAACTACTCATGACTGCACACATCTCAACTGATCTGATCTCTTACAGAAAACATGCAAGTAATTGATGCTGAAGCCACTGGTGGGTATACGATAAAGCAAGAGAACATGGATTATAATCAGTCATTTATTATCAGTTAGTTAATCGGGGTATTCATTTTAGCAACAAAACACTTGAAGGTTCACAACAACTAAAATTAGCTGCCATTATCAAAGTATTACACGGGTGGATTTTTGACTCCTGGTCAGGGTAGAGGAGAAGTGTTAAGGCATTGTTGAAATATTGTGAGCCAGGCTCAGGTGTGAAGAAGTTTCAGATACTAATGAAGACTTAACATGGCATGGTTTATTGAGCTCGGCCGAGGAGACACAGTGCCAGCAAACAACATGTGAACACATAAAATGCCAACACCAAATCTGAAGGACAACACCTTTTGGTCTCTTTTTATGTTTCTCTCTTCCCCCTGGTTTCCCTATTAGGTCATCTTTAGGCTGGCCTTAACCTAGAACAAAAAATCTATCTAATGTTTAGACTCCAATGCTACATAATATTGGAATATATTACTATCCATGAGTTGTACTCGAATCGGTGGAGCCAGTAAGGTCTTGTAAACATTCTTGCAAGAGGCGACCTTGTAAGTTTCCCAGAGAACACTGATATCTGCTAGCCTGATGCCTAAGCTACTGTCTCTCCCTAATCAGTCTAACTGTTGTCTCTTTAACAAGGACTGTAACATAAGAGAAATAACTAGAGCTGGAAGGTCAGTGAACATTTGTGGGGTCAGCTAATGACTCCAAGCTTGACCTGTCTTACGTCCTCCTCTTACATCAATTAAGCACCCTAAGAAATATTCTATAACAGGCATCACCTTCACCTCCCACAATCTCTGACACAGAAGGGCAGACTTCGATTTAAAGAAGCCATTGGAAATTAAAACCAGACTCATTGGCTGGATTTGTCTGCTGCGTACATGCTTGTAGCAAACCAAGTGGCAAGTTAAATGCAGTACTACCAATCAGCATGTTGTTTTGGTCAGGTCAGCTGGCACTCAGGGAAACTCCTCATGTCCTGCATATGTCCTGCTAGCATGGCAAACCTCTGCTTCATCAGAAGTATTGAGTATCATTGAGTCAGGGATACAACAGTCAAACTCACACAGTCTTTGCAGGTGTGTTGCACTGTTGTATATGTGCAGTAAAATATTTTGGATGTGTTATTTGTGTATTTTTTATTTGGGGGGGGGGCAAAATCCAGAGGGCTACCTAGTTGGTCCAGTGTGAAAATTGATGACATTAGTGCATGCATCTTTTCTTCTTTCAGTGTCAAGTGTTCTCAAAAGAATGTGAAGGATGCGTATCACATCATTTGTAAGCCCTGTTCCCTTCAGCTAGAGATCTGCTGCAAGTGTGGGAAGAAAGAGGACATCGTTATTCCGTGAGTGGACCTGTATTATTAGAGCGTGTAAAGATTCATACATACGTTTTCATAAATGATCGACTTTTCTGCTTACTCTTGAGAAAATCTATATCCAGTTGTATGACTTTCTTGCCCACATTGTCACCAGTGAATCATAGAGAAGCCAATCATATCACGTGTCCTCGCACTGTATATGAATTAGACGATTGTGAGAAATGTGATACATGTGTTCTTTATCTGGAGGAAGGAAATAATCACGTGTTTTTTTGAAGCAAATCTTTGTATTTTTCTTTCTTTTCATCTCTGTCAAGCATGAACAGTAAATTCTAGTGCACGTCTGCCATCTTGTGGACACTGAGATACATGACAACATATTTTTGGAAATGACTTGACTCATTGGTAGCATTTTAGCTTCAGTCTTGACTCATTTTGTTTTTCTCTCTCTGTGTAGATTAAACTCACAAGTGGACAAGACAGACCAAGAAGAAGATGGTGAGCAGAGAAAGAAAGGACATGGACGAAGGAAGAAGGACACGGATAACTTGGACAGTGATGATTGTGATGATGATGATGACTTAAGTGACTTCGGAGATGACAATGATGATGATGAGGGAGAGGATTTTGACTCAGTACCAAAGAAGTCACAGGACAAGTCTGATGTGCTCCCAGATGTATCCCAAGTCCATGTTAAAGACTAAAGATATTGAAATGGACTGTTCTCTTTTATTTGTTTTTACATATACACAAAACAGTTTTTCTGATCAAGAGATGAGATGTGATCACACTGAAATTAAGTGATGCACATCAACAATTGTTGCTGGTTTGATGCAAAACCTGGAAAATGAGTTATTGTCAACACCGGGGCAGATGATTCAGGAAGATTTCAGATGTCAGTTTCATTTAAATAACCTTTAGTACAAAAATAAGATTAATTAATTCATGTATATGTAATAAAAAAAACCTATACATTGTGTAAATCCATTTTAACTTCATTTATCCAAGATAACAATTAATTTCACTATAATTGACCAAATGGAGGCCTTGTGGTATTGGCAGCACTATAAGCAGAAGTACGGTGGAGGTTGTTTAAGTATAAGGGGAACCGATTCTAAAATATCAACTCTGTCAGGCACACTCATATTTCATATTTACACTCAACTGTTCCATTTTTGTTGAAGATGTTTTAGAGAACTGTTGATTTCAACTTTACGATACTTTTGGAGACTTCAGCTTGTGATGCTGTTGAATTATATTGTCTTAGAATAGAGGTCGACATTTTAAGTGTGTTGAAATATGTCAGAATATTGCTAGACTTTCTATCCTCTCTAGAATAAATAAATATGTAAATGCAGTAAAAATCTCAAAAACATTTTCCTTAGAATGACTCGTGGTTTGAGTAGGTTATCCTAAACACTTTAATTTCCACATATAAAACATACTGGAAAAACTCATTGGGGTAGTTCTGGTAGTGGTGCCATTCACATCCAAAACATTTAAAGTTCAATTAAAAAAGCTGTGACAGTTCTTAACATGATTATTCACTACTGTATAGCTGAGCAGTATCATATTACTATGTTTGTTTGCAACCGCACATCACACTTCAGACTGAAAAGCCTGCCGTTACAAAATAGTGCCTTGCTTGCACGCTGTGTTTCACATCTGTGTGTGTGTTGTCATTTGTCATGTGAGGTTGATAAATTTAAAAGGATGTGGCAATATTTCACTTTGCTTCCTCATTAGGACATTGGACATCATGCCATGGATGGATTAATCTCTAAGCTCATTTGAAGTATTTCTTATATAACTTTGTTCTGCTTATACTCTCAAAATTCATGCAAATACCTTGCTACACCTTGCAGAACTGCTGACTTTGCCATGCCACCGTATGTCTAGGAGTTTTTGTCCGCAATTAGCATAAAGTGTCAAAGTCAGGGTTCATCTTCATTATATGATACACTGTTGTGTGAGCTAGCCATCAAGAGTTTGGTTGTACAAATATATGTGTTTGGAAAGCTATGAAACCCTAAATGTTAATTGGATAGTGAGCTAAGACTATATAAAAAGAGAAATGATGGGGAAATGGGTGGTGCATCCTTTTCTGGCTGTAATTCATGGTTAGCACACAAAAACTCCTCTGTTGCATCACAATGTTTCAAGAAAAATAATTAATTTGTTAACTTCGAAAAGAAGGAAGTTTTTGATGCGTACGGGCAGAGACATTTCAGTGATTGTGATGGTTTTATAGCAACTACATTTTTTTTTACCCCATTACACTGTTATCATGATATTACTGATATCTTCTGCCCAGTTATTACCTTAAGATCTCTCTGCTCTATTACTACTGAATTACTAAAACGAAACCCTAATCTTAGCGATAACCACTCCCTTATTACCTTGTTTTTATGAAGATGTCAAAATACATTTAATATAAGGAACCATCTGAAACACCATGACAACCTATGCCAAACATGTACAAAGTACACTGAAAAAAGGAACCAGTAACCACCCAAGAAACTGACCAAGGGCTGTAAGTAAATTTGTATACCTTAGGCTTACTGGCATGCAACCTAAGCATTTAATTAAAAATTTCAGGAGGAAGTGTTAACATTATTTTTGTTTTACCCTTGTATGTTTGGATATAGACTGTCTGTGACTGCTGTCACTCTTGAAAGGCAGATGGTACAGAATGTCCTCTTTCAATGTATCTAAATATATCTATGCAGCTTACTACACCAAAATGCAGTTTGATTGCAGCGACCAGTGTTGAGTATGAGTTCAGTAACTGAACGATAATTTGTTACACACTTCAGAACTCACCGGTCCACTTGAACTTGTGTTAAGTCCGTGGGTCAAATGACACTATTAAAATATTTAACACGTTCTCCCTTGTCTTTACTGTATTGGCTGTGTGACAATAGGGGCCCTTAATGAATGTTCCACTCCTGAGTGCGCATTCTCCATAGAATACCTCATGAGAGATTTCCAAAAGTTAATTTAATGATATGTCTTGATCTGACAGGCAGACAGACACCCAGAATTAAGTACTAAGTGTTGTCTTCCAAGATGTTGGTAGTGATTAAAGACTGCCTAAAGACTGAATTGCACAAAAAGCGTTTAAAAACGGTATATCGTGACATATAGCCTACTACATTTGCGCAGAAAACGGACAGTCAAGTTCCGGGTTTTGTGTATCTGGCCTGATTTTCCAAAGAAACCGTGTGCGCTAGTAAGTTCTTTGCAGCTTACAAAGAAAAGCAATAGCCTATAGCGACTCTATAGTGACTCGTAGATATATTAGGCTATTACTAATTACTGTGATTAATTATTAAGTGATACAGTTAATCTGATTTACAGGACAGTAGATGTTAGTTAGATGACGTTTACAGTAAGGGCTGCGCCTAAATGATTCATGATCGGTACGTGACACCAGCAGTATAAAGCAAAACCGGAAACGTATTTCTTTTAGCAGACTCACTCAGCCTTTGCGACTCTGTGGCTAATATACTATAACAACTTGACCATCAGACAAACTCCAACACACACATAGACACACACCATATCTTCTCATTGGCCGCAGATTGTCTTTGACATCAGGTGCTGGCGCGTTGTGCGTAGTGGTGATCAGAGCTCCACGAGGACAAAACCCTGGTGCGTTGGTGCTGCCGCAGGCATCTCACTGCTCGACTGCGACAGACTTTGTGAAGGGATGGCGAACTCCAACAAACACACCGTCGAAATTGTCCACGTCTACCGGGGAACATTTATTCACTCGACCCAGCAAACAGCGCTGGAAGTCCTGGAAGATGCGCTCCTTGGAGTGGACACAGAGGGGAAGGTTTGTCGGATCTAAAATGTCTAAAACAGCTTTTGGTCTGGTTAAAACTTTTTATGGTTTGGAAAACAAATGCGCATATACAGTGACTGTAATCTATAATTTAATAAATAGGCCTATAGCCTATAGGCTATAACTTATTGTGGCTACTCCTAAACCTTGCGCACCGTTTGGTGTAAAAGACGTCTGAGTTTTCCAAACGGATAAAGTGTGTTGTAAAATGTGTTTCATAGCCTAAGCTGTTGCTGAGCAACTTTTGGCACACTATCAGCTCTCAGACACAAAAAACGTCCTGGCAGTTTAAAGTAGCCTTTTCAAATACAGCAAGTGGGATAATGAATAAAATTCACAACCATAATCTTCTGAAACACTGAAACCATCTGAAGAACCATGTAATCTCCCTAAAAAGTAAACAGAATATGTTAAGGAGATGGAGTGGGCCTAAGGATATATGCCTAGACGTATTACAAGGACTGTGGTGCTGTTTACAGAATCTCACACAAGAACATCTTGTGACATAGTCTAAGGGTTGTTGAATGGGCTATATTTGCTAAATGTATATGCTGAATATAGGTAGCTTGCTCCTAAGCGAAGTGTCTTAAAAATGCCTCTTCAAGCAATTATGTATTCAGCTCTCACAGCTTACTCTCTTGCAAGCACTCTTTTGTAATCATGTTTTCTTCCAGTAACTCTTAGCTGATTTTCATTCTGCCATCAGATTGCTTTCATCGGGAAAGGCACAGAACTTGATAGCCTGTCTCAGACCTTTGGATTCAGTCCATCTATAGTCAATACTCTGGCTCAACAGTAAGTAAAATATATTTAAAAATTACTAAATATATATAACTTTGCAATAATATTACATGGCTACATATTAAATTACTCCCCATGACCCTGTACACGGGATAATTGGTTGACAATGGACGGATGGATACTGTTTGCTGATGTTGGTTTGGCAGATGTGAACACAAAGTCTTCTTTGCATCCATCCATCGTCAAACGCTTATCCTGCATACAGGGTCTGGAGCCAATCCCAGCTGACATCGGGCGAAAGGCAGGGTCCACCCTGGACAGGTTGTCAGTTCTTATTTGCATCTGCAGTTATATTTATTAAACCACTGGAATGTAAAGCATGAGCATCATTGCATCAGTTCTTGTTCGGGAGATAAAAAACAGTAGTGTATGTTTGAACCATTTTTATTGCTTGCTGCACTACAGTGAGTTCTTCATGCCAGGAATGGTGGACACCCACATCCATGCACCACAGTACAGCTTTGCTGGCACGGCCCTGGACATGCCCTTAATGCAGTGGCTCAGTACTTACACATTTCCTGTGGAGTCACGTTTCTCAGACTTGGAGTTTGCCAACAAGGTCTACACTCAAGTAGTGGTGAGTTTGCTAGCATCGTTAAAAAAGTGGCCATCAAAATGTTTACAGTTGCTTTTTATCAGTCACACATTGTGCCTTGGGTGTTGAAGATGTGCAGCGAGCCAAAACTGAGCCTTGTGACACACTGTGTTTATGAGATTGTCTGTGGCATTGCAGTTTGCCCTTTTGGACCAATTGCAAAAGTGGAAAATTCAGTCAAGTCCTCTCTATTGTCAGACAGACTATGATTTGAGAAGGGTGTGAAAAATTCCATGGTTTAACAATATTTAGAAAAGAGAAAAATAATATGAATGTTGTCTCAATCCTGTAATAAGATCCCTGTGCTTTACAGAAAAGGACACTGAGAAACGGAACAACCACTGCATGTTACTTTGCTACTATACATACAGATGCCTCCCTCCTCTTGGGTCAGATTGCAAGTAAGCCATCCTATACTCAAACATAAACACACACACACACACACACACACACACACACACACACACACACATTTTGACCTAAGTGATTTTTATTTTTAAGCATTTGTCCTATTTGTTCCTCAGTGATTTCTTTCTGTAGTGTGGATTAGCAAGTTAGAAACCCAAGTGTGTCATGTTGTGAGACAATTAAAGTCGAATTCTGGCACTGTTGCATATTACTAGAAAAGTCTTGGTATTGGCCAAAATACTGTAAAATATCCAGCCCACATTTGGAGTTGAAGTTGGAGATTACTGAAGGCTATGCACCTAGTGATACATTTTAAGGCTATTGTTGGAAAGTTAATAACAAATTTGGAAAAATAAGCCATATAGCCATAGTGATGTGGTGCACTGTCATGTCTGACATTGTCAAGGTCGGCCATGTGCCCCGGCAGATAACAGATTTTTAGGATCCAGGATCAGACTAAATAGCATAAATAGGATCTGATGTTATTGCTACACTATCACTCACGGCAGTCATGGGTTTATCAAACAACAGTTGTATTAAGATTCAGGAATGATATTGAGGAAAAGTGTTTTGCTATAATGAAACTGAAACCATCAGTCATTTATTTTACGATTGTAAACATACCAAATTACTTTGGTTACATTTATAATATTTCTTTAAGACATTGACTGGTTCATCAGTTTATTTATGAATATATCTATATTATCATATAGATTGATATCGATTGATAGACTTCTTATTTTGAAGAATCCGCAAATACATTTCATTATAGAAATCAACAACATTATATTGAAGCATTACATGGTCTGAAGAATAGTAAAGCAATTTAAACAGTTTAAAAAATGTGTAAAGATTGAAATATTTTTCTTTAATGCCTTGGTTACTTGCTACGTGACACCCATATGTATCTAGTTGTGTCATGTATTATTCTGTCAGTATGTGTAGGCCTACTTTTGTTTTGGCTGAAGATTTTCGTATGAGATGAATAAGATTCAATAAAAAAACATTTGTATTGTCTTTCAGATAAGAGCATTTTTTAAATTTAACTCAATATAACCTTTAGGGTATGTTTTCAACCTGTGTATGGTGATGAAGAAATGTTAGTGTGGTTTCAGAATTTGAAAATCCTACATGTTTACGGGTGTTGTCACACGGAACTCATATCTGAAAGAAGGGTCCTCCATCGTGCAGCAAAGGGTGTTACACACCTTCAACAGGCCAGCATTGATGCTCACTCGGCATTTTAGGGTTTTCTAACCCACTACCCCTCCACCCTCACTGGTTTCAGATGGCACTCAACATGGCGGACCCTCCCCGTGAACATGCAAACGGAGGGAAAGTAGGTAGGGGGAGGGAGTAGCAAGTACTTTCGGAAAGCACTGAACAAAACAGGAAACAGGATAGACATTGAGCACAGAAAAAATGCAAAACAAAACATAATCCAGGACATGAATTAATAAACTAATGCAGAAATTATGAAACCCTAACCAGAAAACCAAAATCTTAACACACTAAATGAAGAACAACACAGCAAATAATAAAACTGAAAAGCACAACCCTGACAGATGTTTTCAGGCTCTACTGAATAGTTGCTGTTACTGGCATAGCAGCTGCTCAGAATGTGATGATAGATCTGTGTGCCTTGTTTGACTGTGGTGAAGAGTACAGTGCAAGACCTTAATCCATCAGATTAAGCCCAGTAATTGAAATGTGTAACTTTCATTACAGTTAATTGGACAGTGCTGGTCTTGACAGAATGGTCTTGCCTTCTCAACTTGTTCAGAAACAAACTTGTTCTCATTTTGTTCACCTTTTTGACTATCATCTTGGTGTCATGTTATGCAATACTGAACACACACACTCACATAAATGTGTAACGACACAGCCATATGCAGTGAACACTGGCTTTGGCAGCTTTACGCAGTCATTTTGTGCAATCAGGGGCACTGAACCTTCGCCTTTGTCCTGCTCTGAGCCCGCGGTTCCATTTTGTAGAAAATTTACCTTAAGCGTATGTGTGCATATGCATGTTGGAGTAGTTCCACACATATTTTTAAAATTCATGCTTCATTTCTTCTTGTTTGTGTTGAATTTATTACTTTATTTTTTTTGCAAAAGTAACATAAAGAACAAAAACTATAAATGCATACAAAATTCAATATGCAATATTTTCTCTTATAAGGTCCAAAGTTCAAGGTCCTGGGGAAATCCGATGTATGTGCACATGATCTGCCTGATTTGACTTGAAATGTTTGGTCACAGTAGCACAAAGCTCTCTTACAGTCCCTAAGTAACTGAACATGTACAGTATCTGTGACACTACACTTGTCAAGCAAAACTTATTACTATAATTCACATGCCCTCTCTCCCAACCACACATCACATTTTTATAAAGTTAAGTCGATTTGTAATTAATAAAAATATGACTAATCAACAATATTTATTAAAAAGTAAATGTCAACAAAATTACCAGTGGTAACATGCCACATTGGCCAAAACTACGTGGTGCACCCACTGTATGTTCTTACAAAAATCATCTGTCATCAGTACTTTCCCTTGTTCTTGTAGATTATTTACAATAAAGAATCTGCACACCCACACGGGTGATTTCAATGCACCTTTTTCATTTCAGGCATTCACTCATTTTGGCTTATCATAAAAGGAAAAGATGAAACAAATTTAGTTAACAATGGCTCTGTTGCATAAGTGTTCTAGTAAGCTATGCCAGTGAGCCAGCATGCACAATACCAGGATCCTGGGACTAGCTCACCTAAATGACATGCAGCCGTTTTTTATGTTGTATCAATGACACCTGTGCTTTTCCTGGTGTGAAATGCCAAAATGTCTGCTGTGAAAAAGCTCTTTTAGAACACCGCTTGGCTGAAGATGAGTTGAACTACGCTGGGAATAACATATTTACCGATAAGAACGATAAAGATGTAAGACCTGTAAGAACTAGCTCTGTGGCTGGAGGGATTTCAATCAAGCACAATCTGTGCATGCCCACACATTCACTAGGAGAGCTCTAATCGGCTACAATAAGTGAAACCCCTTGTGTGGGTTTACTTTGTGAAGAAAACCTTCAGCTGGGCCAGATCTCATCAGGTTCTCTCGCACACTGTTAAATATGGGCTGATATTTGTGTCAGTAGAATCTGAATTTGAATAATTCATATCTGAATTTGAATTGCTCAACTTGAAAATTTGCATTACATAACTTAATTTTAGGGCTGACCCTGCATAGTCGAAGATTCGATGCTTCAATGGGCAGAGCCGGATTCGACTGTCAATCTCACAGTCAAAGCTTCGCAGTGAAACGAGGATCATGCCCCGTGCTCACAACCGCCCTACTGAATTTAAATATCATATTTTGAATTTGTATTGTTTAATTTGAATAATGGTATTGAAAAACTGATTCTGAATAGTATAATTTGAAATTGAATTCATTTGTTTGAAATTAAATTCCAATAAACTTGAAACTGAATGTAATATTATGAAACTGAATCCATTTGCAACTGAAACTGTATTTCAGTCTCACTAAAATTTCAACTCTTTCTATACTTTCACCTTCAGTTCTCTCAATTCAAATTGCTTCTCTCATTTCAATTTCAATCCACAAGATTGTGTTTGAAGTTCAAAGTCACTTCAGGGTCCTTCAGGAAGAGCTATCGTGCAGATCAAGCCTGCATTCTTTCCAACAGCCAGCAGGGGGCAACTCCACTGCAAAAAGAAGCCCGGTTCCATTAGAAAGAATCAATTTAATGGCAAAATGAGCCTTATTCCCACCTGATTTATTACGTCAGTAAACACTTTACTTATGAGTTTATGATCTCAATCGTCAGTTTCAAGTCCTTTAACTTTTCCCATATCATGGTAAATACATTCATAAAGTGCATTGCATTGTATTTTCATGTTCAAAATATGATATATAAATACAGTTTTAATATGTTGCCCATTAGTAACAAACTTTGTGTTAGCACAAAACGCAGTTAACTGAGTGGGCTATAGTTTGCTGACAACATTTCATACATAAGCTAAGTACATGAAGTTTGCTTTTTGAAGAAAAAAAAGGGAATCTTCAAAATAAACGGACTCATCTGATTAATGTATATTGATATTCTTGCTACTCAGTCATCCTTCTTTTTCTCACAGATGTTTTTGGACAGCGTGCCTTGGTGGGCAAGGTGTGCATGGACCTGAACAATTCTGTGGCACATTACAAAGAGACCATTCAGGAGTCTCAAGATGAAACCCGTCGGTGGGTATCATGGGATACGGCAGATGTTTTCGAAGGCTTTATGAATGTTAAACAGCATCAAACAGGATATGAGGCTTATGCGTGCCCTTTCAAAATGTTTCAGCAGTTTATTCAACAGTATAATACTGGGGATTTTGTGTAAGAACAGGCTGATTATTTAAGAAAACATTCCCAGAGGCAATAACTTATTACAGTTACACTGAATTTATTATTATAATATTTGATAGAATATGTAATAGACAGCGACAGATAGCAACAGATGCATCCAAAGATAATAATTTTCACTTGTATTGACATGCCTTGACTTTTAAAATTCCCTTTTACTATTTAATACTCCCTATAGTTATTATCTATATATTTTTAAGTCATATTTGCCTTATGTACCATATGCCTCTGTCTTAGTCGATAAAATTATCAACATTACCAATTTATATGGAGACATTTACAACCACAATTCCCTCTAGATGTAACTTGTATAGAAATTTTATTTGTAATTGTAGTTGCATCTTCAAATTTGTAAAGATGGCTGCTGCAAATGAATTTCAATCATTGTTTTGTTCCCTCAAGGTTCATTGTACAGCTTTTGGACAAAAAGGTAAGATTATATAATTCACTAAATAGAACAATTCAAGGATGCACGAAAAAGTCAAGATTTTGAAGATTTTTAGATCCTCTGTTACTCCCCTGGCTCCTGTGTTTTTCCTCTGCAGTACCCTCTTGTGAAGCCAGTGGTGACTCCCCGCTTCGCTCTATCCTGCACAGGTGCTTTGCTAGGACAGCTGGGAGAAATCGCTAAGAATAACAATCTGCACATTCAGGTGAGCTCACTGTGGCAACCAAATCAGGCTATGCAGGGGATAGTTGCCATGTTGAGACTATTTAGTGTTGGCCCTTTGGGGTTTTTGAACAATGAAACAAATACACACATGCAACTTACAAAGGTAGAATCCCGACCAGGAATAACATCAAACAAATACTGTAGAATAGAATTTGTCGTGAGTTGATTTATTTTATACAGATTTATTTTGAAGGTTACACCACAGATTCTCTTAAAGTTACTTTTTAATGTCGGACATGTGTGCGTTTATTTTCAGAGTCATGTCAGTGAAAACCTTGAAGAAGTGCAGCTTGTGAAGGAGCTGTTTCCTGAGTCATCGTCTTACACGGACGTCTATCACAAACACAACCTTCTAACTAACAAGGTGAGGATATAGTCACACACGCAGGCAGATATTTTGTGGACAAATATAAATGCGGATAAAAATATCGACCATGTTTGAAATTATTCGTGACGATGCTGATTCACAGACGGTGATGGCCCATGGCTGCCACCTCAGTGATGAAGAATTGGCTTTGTTCAGAGAGACTGGAGCCTCTTTGTCTCACTGTCCCAATTCCAACATTTCGTAAGTTTTGGAGTTTCTTGAAGCTATACGTGACAGAATGCAATCAATATTTATACAACACAGATTTATAATAATAAAAATAGCCCTTAAGCAGTATATTATAACAGCATTGTAAGTGCCTTAATGCAAAGATTTGCAACAGAACTTTATTGATTCATGTGCTGAAATTAGGTGCAGGTTCATTGTATTTGTTACCTCTGTCTCTCATCTACATCTCTACATGTGTCCAGGTTGTTTAGTGGAATGTTGAACGTCCGCAACGTCCTGAAACACAAAGTGAAGTTGGGGCTGGGAACAGGTGGGAGCAGAGCAACTGTGTTGCCAGAGTACATTTGACAAACTTTGTAACACTATAAAGAATAAGTGAAATGACATTTGATGATTTGGAAACTTGAGCAGAGCCTGCTGCAGCAGTGAGACAGGTGCCAGGACATGTAGTTGTCTGGTTTTATAGCAGTCTGCCATTTTAGTGAGTACAGTCAGCAGAGACAGTGAGCTGGTCATATGACCACCAGCTGATCACTTTGTTTGAATTTTGCTGGTGTAAGTGTCCAAATTAAATTAAAAAAAGAACATCTGGTGTAATAGGTATTTTAATCTCGGGGCTCGAAGTAGCATAAATCAGAAAATTTTAAATGGACATACTGTTTTTTCATACCCATAATACATGTTTGTGAATAATTGTGCTTGTATCTGCATGCTTTGACTCTGTGTTTGTGGTGTGGATCAGATGTGGCAGGTGGCTACTCGGCCTCTATGCTGGATGCTGTGAGGAGAACACTGGACACGTCCAAAATCTTGAAAATCCAGGACAAAGAACAAGACACGCTCACCTTTGAGGAGGCATTCAGACTGGCCACACTGGGCGGCAGCCAAGGTAAGACACAAACTCAACTGTCACTCAAAAACAAGAGGTAGCCTTGTGCAGATAGTGTTCTGTCTCTTTATTAGTCATGTTCTCCACAGAACAGAACAATCATTTTTTTTGCTGAAATGTCTTTGCCGACTCTAAGTCATTCTGTATGAGAGCGCTGCAGCAGAGATTGATTCAAGTAGCTGTAGGAAGATGTTTTCAACAATGACTGATTGAAATTTCACAAGAGGGCAGATCATACACAGCTTTTTTATGATGTGTTTTGTCTGTAGCCTTGTCCCTGGATGAACAAATAGGGAACTTTGAAGTGGGCAAAGACTTTGATGCCCTGAGGGTGAATGTAGCTGCTCCTGGTGGACCCATCGACCTGACCCAGTGTGATGGACCAAAGGTTGGTAGCGGGGCACTGTCTTATTCTATTCGCACACATTTACTCACAAACTAATGAAAGCAGAAAATTTGATTTCAGTGTAATGCTAATTTATCATCACTTTAATTTCAGATTCTTTTGGAGAAGTTCTTGAATTTGGGTGAGTGTCAGTTTCAGTTAATTTCCCCAAATGTTTCTGACTTTGATGTGCCAATCACCATTTACTCAATGTTTGTCTCTGTTACTCTTTGACAGGTGATGATCGCAACATACTGGAGGTTTTTGTGGCCGGGAAGAAGGTGGTGCCCTTCACAGAGCCAACGCCACAATAAACGCCTAACACTCACGGCCTAAACCCTCTGGCAAAGTCAGCTTGAAGAGGATTTTAACTGCTTTGGTAGAGCTGAGCTTGAATTCAATCTGTCCTTTCTTTAATGGTAATTACTAGGTTTTAAAACAGGAATAAGAAGCTTCAGCGTAGCTTATTGCTTGACCTTTACAAAACATATTCATGTACCAGCACTTGCTGACTAACAAGGCATTTGTCATGTCCTCTTAGTTAAAGTACACAGTGTTGTAGACTTGTTTTTTTTTTACTTAAACAGCTTACTTCAACTAACAAATGATGAACTGATGCTGGCAGCTAGTGTGTTAACTGCAACATATTTTCCTTGCAAGACCATAAAGTAACTTTGTGCTGGTTACGTAAAGCTGCTCAGTGTAGCTGAAGTGCCTGACCTGAGAAAATACAGTGGCTTGATGATCCCATGTTCATGTTTGTTCTAGCTCATGCTAGAAAATGCTTTGTGATAAGAAGACTGGGACTGATTTGAGTTATTGTCATTCTGTTTTTATACTGCACACTCCACTCAGGTGTTTTGTGTGAAAAAAGGCTCTTGACTTAGTTTCAAGTTGACTCCTTTAGTTTATTTGTTTGTTTGTGTACATCAGATTGCAGCGCTCAGTGTGGTGAAACTAGGGACTCACGATACAAACTTAAAAGGTTGCGATTTCAGCGTTCTCTGTAGCCTACTTGTACATTTTATTTTAACATTTTGCAATGCCACTATTTGTCTGGTTTACCTCAAAATCCACATCCTGATCTGACTCAGTTAAAAGGGAAATTGCACTTAACCTGATGCCTTTTCAGAATCAGACTTACCTAGATTTGCTCAATTCAAATGTTTTATGACTGTGAATGTTGATTTTAAGGGACATCCTAATTAAATGTAGGTATGTATTTATATTGCTATAAAAACTCTCATGAATGTTGGAAAATAAAGGGAAATTAAATTGACCAATAAATTAGTAAATTAAAATATGTTTAAGAGAAGTTTACAAGTTTACAACATTTTATATGTTAAAGTCACACTTTGTACTCTAGCAGATTAAAATAAATAACACCATCAAGTCTGTCTTTTGTTTTTTTTTAAATGCAGTTTATATCTCATGCAGTTATTAAACAAGCAGCTACTTATGGATTAACAGACCAGTCTACAGCTTCTTTAACAGTTGGTCTTTACCGTCTGGGCCAGAGAGCAGAGAAGGTGAAATGGCAGAAGAGAGACATGAAGATGAGTCATGTTCTCCTGGCAGCAAGTCAAGGCCTCTCCCTCCCACTTCAAATAGACCACTGAAGCATGCGCACTGTGGAGAAGAAGTATTTCCACCAATCCCAGCCACTAGAGGTAGACACTGTAACTCATAGACGTCAGATATCTCATAGGCTACTTCCACTCATGCAAGGTGGGTTACATAAATTACAAAAAAAAAAAACCCCAAACATACTGTCGTACTTAACTTTGCAACTTTACTTGCAGCCAGTCAAAAAAACCAAACAATAACTAGGAAATGGGAGGTTTAAGGAGCCCCCCAACACATTTGCTCATATATCTTTGTCGCCCACTAGCTATCTTTATTTTTATCTTATCTTATAATTGTATGTGTAGGTAGGCAACATTGAATAGGCTATTCTCTGTCACTACAGATACTGTATGTTGTAATGGATACACAGTAGGTGCATTTGCAGGGTCAGCTTACGCCTCTCCATTTAAAATCGGAACTGTAAGAAGTTGGCACTTTCACGTATTCTTAAAATCAGAATTTCCATCTTCGATGTTATAATAAACAGGTATTTCCGAGTTAAAACAAGGCATTTTATGTTGAGATGTATGCGATTCTGTGTTGGCTCAGATGTGTCAATAATGACTTACGCGAAAGCGTTAGTTTTTGTTTTGATTAAAAAAACAAAACCAAAGCATAGACATATTTATATCAATTAATATAAGCAACCTTTAAGTTTTAGGGAACATAGATGTTTCTTCTTAGTTTTAAATGTTACATTGCCCATAATATTACAGCCTGCAAAATGGCATGTAAAAAAACTATTTAGCCTTTAAAGTAGTCTTAACTACCTGTTTAATGTGTATGTGAAAAGTTTTTGAAACTCCAGATCCGCCTTGAACATAGCTCCAATTCAGATACCTGAGAACTTATTCCCTAGGTGTTACCTTTCAGGGAGACATGTCCCCAAACTGTGTCCCACCGATGTAGCAGTCAAATTGTCAATTTGCATTGACTGGTTGATTTAGGTTTGAGACCACGGTTGGGGTCCAAGGCTGCACCTTGATTATTTGGCATCAGCAGGACCGGCACACCCTGAGAGAGATGTGCCTGAGAGACTAAGCTCAGGGCTGTAATATCAGGGAGCGGTACAGTCAGGAAGTGTTGCTGTGGATCGAGTAAGAGGAAATGTTAGGCTACACATTTATTTTGCTTCACACCCCAGCCTACTGTTTCATTGAACGTTAAAGCAATCTCAGCAGGTAGGTCTAAGGATATTAAGCTGTGCACATTGATTTATATCTATATTATATATATATTTATATATTTTCTTTCGGTCTATATCTCTCTACTCAGTTGTATTGACTTTATATGGCCATGAATAGTAGTGGGATCACACAGTCCACAGTGTCCCCCTGTGTCTCTTCTTAAATGTAAAAACATATATATTATTATATTATATTATATATATATATAACATATATAAACAGAGGGACAGGATTTATGTGAGGTCCTGTACAATTTAGACTCAGCACTATTGCATTTTTGATGAAGACTATGAGAGCTAATAGCATAACGTTATAACTGTCTACACCATGATTCCCAAACTTTCTGGCTTGTCTCCCTTTAAGACAAAGCAATGTCTACTTTTCACCCCTCATCACATATCTCAACATATAACTACTGGTTGTAACATACAGACTTTTGTAACCAGTTCAATTAAAACACCCCCCTCCCTTTTACTTTATCTCTATGAGTCTTAAGAGGTATGAATCAGCCAGTTATATGCAAGAAGGATTGCAAATTGTAGAAGACAAACTGAAAAAGTACATTTTTGGCATCAGAATCTTTTTCTCTTGTCTATCCTGTTAATCATCTCAATCAACATTAACGCTAAAAAACAGCCCCTGCTGTTCAGCAATGCCTCTTTTTCGGGCTGTGGGTAAATGTGGGGCGAAGGCTCAGCCCGGGCGAAGGAGGATGAGGAATACGGAGTGGATGGGGGGCTGCGGGAAGACAGATGAGGATGGCTGTGTCCTGTCCTTGACACGGCTGTGTCTGCTGAGCCTTGCTGACAACATGAAGGAAGTGTGGGTGAAAGACTATGCCGACAAGTACCTGGATCATTACTCCTTCAGACACATCATGGGGCCTTTCAACTTACTGCGTGAGTTTGTCGGGACTTAGTAACTGCAATACCCTGATTCACTGTATCAGCAAAATTCTTGATAAAAAAATGAAACTGAATATCTGCCTGTCATAGGAATTAATTTATTTACTGAGCCAGGGTTTCCATGTTTTTCTTAAGCTACTTCCTCATGTACTTTCACAAATGTGTTTTTTACAACTCCACTTTATCTACAGAGTATGTGATTTACAGAGTGAGCACTTCTAATCCTACTACAACATCTCCCCATAGCGGGTGAGCTGGTTGAGGAGCTGACTTTGCTGCTATGCACCAGAAAGCAGTTGTCCCGGGCAGCCCTCCACCTCCTACTGGTCCCCCAACTCCGTGGCCTGTCTCTGGAAAGGTGTTCTAGTCTGGTGTCCTCTGCTCTCTGTTTCTACATTGCTGCACGTTGCCAGGTCAGATGGAATCCACTGCTGATTGCATTTGCAAACCAGGGCTTTTGTATATCTTGTTACTGTTAAAAACTCAAAGTGCAATAATTGTAGAGATGGTGAAAAGTTATTAACGGTTGTATGTGTGAATATCCAAAACTATTAAGGTGTGTGTGGCCAACCTTTAAAAGCCTTAAAATATATAGTTTTTGTTTTTTCGTTGTCCGGGTTTATAATTTTGCAGAAAAAAAGTTTATATAAAAATAAAGTTACCAAAATAAAAAACTTGTACTGTAAACAGGATTGGTAGACACAATTTAAAAATCGGATCAGGATATTAAAAGTTGTTTTGTTCTTTTGATGTCTTATGTCCAAGCCTATACCTCCTTATTGTCCTTACATTTCCTCCTTTTTGTCTCAGGGTCTATGGAGTCTGGACCTATCTGGGGCCCAGCAGCTGCCTTCAAAGGCCCTGTCTGAAACGCTCTGCCGTCTACCTGCCCTGCGCTCGCTCTCCCTTGCTGGTACACCTTGTGACAGATGTGTAATCAGGACAATTGCCCATTGCTGTCCTTTGTTGCGCCATCTGGACGTATCCCGCTGTCATTTGCTTTCCCCTGCTGCACTACTTCCTCTTGGAGGTAGGACTTCAATTACATCCTCTGGCCCTCCGTCTAAGTCATCTTCTCGCTGCGCCTCTACATCCCAAGCTTTTGTTCCCCCTTCTTGCTCTGCACCCCTGTCTCCTCCCCCCCTGAGCAGTCTGCTGGCTCTGGATATTGGCTTTGGGGAACAAGAGGGAGACCGTGTGGCGGCAGCAGCCTACCTCCTCCTCTCCCTGCCCTGCCTAGAGAGAGTGGCCTTGGAGGGCCTAGCGCAGGCCTGCTATCTCATCCAGCACAGGGAGTTCGACCAGACAGAGGGGTTCACCGACAGAGAAGGAGCTCCCAGGCTGGTGGAGGTGTGGAAGGAGTGGAGGCGCAGGCAGAGCATGGACAGTTGGAGGAAAAAGAGAGAAGGAGCAGCAGCAGAGGACGAAGATGAGGAGAAGGAGGAGGAGAGGATTTTGTGGGAGGGGTGTCGCAGTGAGAGTGAGGAAGATGCAAGTATTGATGAAGGGCCAAGTGGCTCTCACAACCAAGCAGAAGAAAAAAGGAGTGGCATAGTTTCATCACAGTCGGGAGATGAACGCCTGATCCTGCGCCTAAAGGACGTCAAGTGCTTAACATGTGACTCTCTGGACAGTCTAAGTCATTTATGTCCAAACATCCACTTCATATCTGTGAATGTTGATGATTATGAAGATGCTAGAGGAAGAAGTCTAGGGTCTCTGTTAGCTGCAGGCCTCCAGACATGGTCAGGCCAGCTGCGGAGCTTCTCAATACACTACCCAGGCCCTCTGGTGGACCTCCTTCCTGCTTTGCAGGTTGCAGGCTCCTCCTTGATCTCCCTCACCCTGGAAGGGATGAAAACCAGCCCTCACACCCCTCTACTGGAGGTCATCAAGGCCTGTCCCAGACTCAGAGACCTGTTCATCTCTGCTGAGCCTCCCACCACGCCACAGGAAGAAGAAGACGATGAGGGTCAGCGGGATGATCTGGATCTTCCACGGTTGCCCAACCTCTGCTCTCTAACACTCAAGTAAGGCTACTATTGAGGTACACTAGGTAGTACATGAGGAACTATTGACCCTTGCTTAGGTGTCCACATCATAAATTGAATAACTGAGCTGTATGATGCGCTAATGGTGTTTCTCATAGATCTAATACATATCTTAGTCATTACAGTAAAATGAACATGGAAGCAATCAGAATAAACTTTTCTTCCTCCTGACTCAGCATCATAAAAGTATATCAAAGGAAAGAACCGCTAAAAACATGCAACTAGATGTGGTGACAGGAAGTGGAAGTAAGCACCCAGCCCAGCAGTCACAGCACTGCACTGTTAAATCGATTTTGAACAAAGCACATGATGAGTTGTTCAGTTTGCCACGTGTATTGACTTAGACCATTTAATTATATTGTTACACACTTAAGCAATAACCTGTGTAACCAGGCCTTAGTTTTGTCTCTAAGGGAGATTAGAGAAATTGATCACATAATTTCAGTCTGAATAAATTGCAAAAAATCAATTCTTAAAATATCAGTTCAGTTCAGTTCAATGTGCTTTATGGGCATGAATGTTTAAGTTAAAGCAGCAGTGCTGATCACGACACTTGACAAAGGTCACAGGCACCTGTCATCATCCAATCACAGATCCCTCTCACGCGCCTCATTATACGAATTAACGTTAAATTCAGATACTGTGGAAATTGACAAGTGAAGTCTCGTAGTGTATCACTGTCAAACAAGGACTCAGCTAGAACAGCACCGACTATCTTGTTAAGCTAAGTGATGCATTGTTTCATGACTCAAATGTTGTGAAGAAGATGCACTTGGTAAGAACAATGATCACAATGAATGTTTTAGGACCAAAGACCGTGGGATATCCTGAATTATCTATCCCTGACTGACGGTGAGACTGTGTTTTACTCTGTTGCCACCGGCGCCTCAAACAAGGGAAATTGTTTCCAATGTCCGTGAGATTTTTTTTTTTGTGTCTGATGAAGTTACTTGACTTTTATGAATATAGTGATGAACTGCAAATGGTATTCAAGTTCTGATTAACTGCCTGAAAAAGCATGAACTGGAAATAAAACACATCACAAGTAGCTATGTTCTTTTTAGTTTGTCATATGTACATGAAGGGGATAACCTTTTCTAACCTACAGTGCAAGAGTCACAAGTGTTTTGTATTAGACAAATGATAAAGGTAACAGGTAGTGGTTCAATTAAAGGGCCGTGTTAAATGTACCTGCTGTAAATAAACTATTATTAAACCTACCAAATATGTAATTAAGAGATTAGCTATCATTATGACAAATTGCTTAAAACAATATACTGTATATTCACAAAAAAACTATACCCGCACTTCTGCAGCAGGCCACTTTTTGTCCCTTTTTTCATAGCGACAAAGTTAGCAGCACTACCTGAAACTGCCCTAGCCAATTTAGCAGTTATAAATTACAACAATAAAAATAACCCGCTGTCCCTCAGGTTGTGACAGAAGGACACATACTTGTCGGCAAGGTTTGCCGTACTTCAAATATTCTGTAAGCACAACCCACTGCATCCAACTCAATCCTATTTACTAAAGTTCTTTAGTTGAGCTGAGCAAGTAATTGGCTGAAATGAGTATCCGGTACAGACAAGTCATTTTGTTGGTTGAGACAGAGACAGATAATTGTTTACTTGCTCATCCCTAGTCTTTAGGTGAAAACTACCTTGATTTCCTATTAAAGTAATCTTATTATTATTATTATCATCTTTGTGTCTCCTATTTGTCTAAAGATTCTCCTACGAGCACAGCCAAATGAAGCCTGTCATATCCTGGATGTCTTTGAAGAGGGTGCTCAAGTGTCTCCTGACCGGTTCTCCTTTACTGGAGAAGCTCTCACTCGTCTCCCTGCCGTGCCCTCTGAACTGCGTTTTAAAGGATGTGCTAGGCGTAGTGGACTCTGACCTGTATCTCTTTGCAGATTCCACAGACTTACCCCCCACGCCACTTGGACGGGTACAACACATTGAGCTGCAGCGGACAGATGTAAAGATGATGACAGTGAAAAGTATAATGCAACAGAGCAAAAGGCTCAAATATGTAGATGTGAGTTACTGCTGGCAAATCAGTCAGCTTGACTGGTTGGACTGCGAAACATACAGTAAAGTCCACATTGTCTGGTTGTGATAAAGAGACGGGCAGCGTCCAATACAGGAGCAACACTGCTGACAGTGGATAAATAAGGCTTTAATGATTCAAAAAATAAAAATATGCACATTTTTTCCTTTGCATTAAGATATCCGCTTGAATGACATCAACTCTAAAACTTGTTATTTACTAACTAAAACAATGATTGATTGCCCCAAAACATGGGGCTTATTCATACACTGTAGTGCCTTGAATGAATTAAAAAATGTATCTTCTGTATGGCATTTTAAATAAATCCTTTGACTATCATGTTTTTCTAAAGTAATGTTGAATTGAACAGACAACATGTGCATGACAACAATGTGCTGTATATTATGTCCTTTCAGTACACGATCAGTATAAATAATATAAGATTAATAAGAAATACATCTATAGACTCATTTTTTAGTTTTCAGTTCTTTGATTTAAAACTGATATAGACAGAAGGTAACCACATGGCTACCTCTAACTGCTATTTTAAGGATTGCATCTAATAGGCAAGCATCCAAATTCATGTGTGCTTATTGGGATGATTAGTATTGTGCAGTATTACCAAAGCATATAGCACAATCCTGGCAATGTAACTATAATAATTCAGAATGTAAGAGCAAAAAATACAAATGGTTTACAGTATTATAACACCAACACTACAGCTGCAAATATACTGTATGGGATGTTACAAAGAAAGACAAATCATTGAAAACAAATAACATAAGACACAACAAGAGGCTATGATAGTTTTGAGATATGGTTTAAACAGGTGAATGGAATGATAAAGGTGAGAACAATAGAAGAAACGAGATAAACATCAATAAAAGTCAGTAAGTCAGTGGAAAATGCATCATGACACAGCCAAACATACTTCATGGAAACATAAACACCTAAGAGGGAGACTGTAGGGTGGATATTTTATGTCACTGCTGGTGACCTTTAGAAATAAGGGGGAGGACATAATCTTTAAAAACTTGCAAAACGCATTGGACTCAGAGTAGAGAACAAGAGCTTTTAACCGTTTGTGTACCAGATACATTGACTAGACGCTGAGGACAGCAGTGGTTAGGCCTTTATTAATTCGTTGTTTTTTGCAAGGGACAATTCAGCACTCACTGGATATTGGTAGGGTGTTTCTACTAAATGTTAAGCCCTTCTGCACTGCTTGAGGATCTGCGAACGGACATCCCAGTCCACTTCAACTTTCTCTTCTCTGATTCCAATGTGGAAGTGAAAAACAGGAAGGTAAATAAAATGAATAGTAAGAATAGACATATATAGATAAATATCAGTATGGTCCACTACTTATTTTTGGGTAGGGACAATTCAGCAGTCGCTGGACATTGGTGGGGGGTGTCTCTACTAAATGCCCTTGGGACTGCAAGAACAAAGTTACTTGAGAGAAATGGGATTGGTGACTTGTCAAGTTATTGTTTCTTCCCTGTGTTGTGCCGAGTTCTGCAAGCCCGCTGAGAATTGCATTCTTTGTGGGGTTCATCAATGATAAGTAGGCCTATGTTTTCTGAACGCTTCGAGTCATCAACATTTTTATTACAATCAGTAGGCCAACAAGTTGCATTCCTTGAGATTCAGCAAAAAGATGTGTTCATATCCCCATTTGATCAATGTGCACAGCAAAGTGTCTAAAAAGGACTCGTGTGCTTTTCTGTGCATGAGCGGTACTTCTCCCCACGTGCATGCAGAACTCGGAACAACACCTGCTCACATTCCAGCAAATAGGTGGCGGTAATGCGCTTTAATCCCGGTTGCAACAGCTATTAAATGAAAATGAAGAAGAGAGGAGTACTGGGCGGGTTATCTATTTTCATCGCTTGCTATCCGGGCAACGCGGAGATAGAAACCAATCACACCGCGGTCAGGACATCCACGTCACTTGCCAGAGACCTGCCACATACTCGTCGTTCAACGTTAGCCAGCGGTTATCATCTGGCTGCTCAGAAATGTGAATTTTTTCCAGAAAAGGATGGGACTTTTGACTCTCTTGTTAGTAAGTATGAAGTCTTTTAAAGGCCACGAACTTATAGCTTTGCTGTGTTGAAACTGACGGTGTGTAAAAACTAGTCTAATTCAGGCATTTTAGGTCGCTCCTACAGCCAAACGCAGCCACTCTACAGACGCCCGAAAGCACTCCCGTTGATGTTAGCTAACGTTACCTGCTTTATTTTTTAACAGCTGTGTTACTCCGCCGTCATTACAATTTGAATCATTTCTGTTTAACGCTACAGTTTAAATACGTTAATATTTGCCCATTACAGCGTCGACATGTCCCAACGAAACGACGATATACTAGTCAGAGCACTTCGTCTAACGTTAGGCCTGTCTAATACAAGAGATCAGAAGTTGTCTTGCAACAGTTAGCCGCGTGATGTTAATATTTTTATATATATTTCCCCATTCAAAAGGTCATGATGACAAGTGAGGAAAACGGGATGGAACAAGCCAAATCCCCCTCCTTCAGCCGACTGATCGTTGATATAAACCGACAACTAAACCTAACCAACAAGTAGAAGACATTCTGCATCATGGGAAGGTTGGTTTGATGTCATTTGAGGGACTGTAGATTGATTTGTGAACTGTCTCATCTGTGACATTAGTATGCATCCTTTTCTCAGGCTCTGCTCGTTTTTTATCTGTTGACAGGATCAGCTTTTCGTGCCTTTTCCCAGCGTCATGGCATTTCAGCCTGTCCTCCCAGGTTCTTCCTCGGCTCCTGATACCTTCCCTCAGACAGCTGCTCTTCATCGGCCTGGTACTCTGCCTCATCGGACTGCTCTACCTGCTGCTCGTCACTGGAAAGGTGCACGGCAGCTGGATCAGAAAGGAAAATCACTTCCACAGGTAAACAGCTGCTCTACAGGTGCTCATGTTATAATGAACACAGGCAATGTTATCATAACAATTCTTGGTTGTCCAAAAAGGCATTTGGCAAGGGTGACTGATGTGGATGCAACAGACACAAGCAACCCCAACCTGAACTATGGCCTGGTGGTGGACTGTGGCAGCAGTGGCTCCAGGGTATTTGTGTACTGCTGGCCCCGGCACAATGGCAATCCCCATGAACTACTGGACATTCAGCAAATGAGAGATCAGCACCGCAAGCCAGTGGTCATGAAGATCAAACCAGGTTAGACAAGCAGTGCTTGGCTTCTCATTAATCAAAACAGTATTTAAAGGAGCCATTTGTTATTTACCCACTATAAACAATGTAATTTCTTTGTAGGTATCTCTGAATTGGCTAAAACCCCTGAGAAAGCCAGTGATTATATCTATCCACTGCTGAGCTTTGCAGCCCAACACATTCCTAAACATAAGCACCAAGAAACACCCTTGTATATCCTCTGCACAGCTGGGATGAGAATCCTTCCTGAAAGGTACAGTTGTAAACTTACACTACTTCCAGAAACCCCAGATCCAAATATAGCTGCAAGAAATGTTCAGACCGCAGATTTAAACGGCACCAAGTTACACTGAAAAGGGAAAAGCATTGATGTTTAAAATGCCATACAGTTTCTGATAAAGTTTCTTTGATTGTTTAATCTCAGTCAACAAGAAGCACTTCTTGAGGATCTGCGAACGGATATCCCAGTCCACTTCAACTTCCTCTTCTCTGATTCCCATGTGGAAGTGATTTCTGGAAAACAGGAAGGTAAATAAAATGAACAGTCAGAAAAGACAGGAATACATATCAGTATGGTCTACTAATAGTTGCAGCTTTATTAAGATTCATGACTGTAAAACATTTTGATTATGGTTAAACATTTCATATAGTGCAGTAGTTTAGATCCATCACTTCATGTGCATTGAAAGATTCAAATTAATTTGGGAAACAATAGAGCATTTCCTAAATTATGGGGTTCTCCACTGTACTGTAGGCCTAGTATTGCAAGATGAAGATGCTGGTATAAGTATATATTCACACTGTGTCATCATCGGGTTTAGGTGTCTATGCATGGATTGGAATCAACTTTGTCCTTGGAAGGTTTAACCATGTGGACAGTGGTAAGTACCCAAGGAAGTAGTGTTTCAGGAGTGTACCATTTTAAAACGTAAATTTCAGTTTTGTTTTTTGCCATTAAATGGCTACACAGTGTTCTACATTCTGCATGGAAACATGCATATGATGTTGGGAGGCCTTTCCACTCTACCACAAAAACAAATGTGTAGCAACACAGTAATCACATGATATATCCTCCCTGGCTGACTCTTCTCATCTGTGAACTGTCAATCTTTCAAGATGGGGAAGCTGTAGTGGACGTACAAGTCCCAGGCAGCGATCAACAGGAGACAATGGTTAGGAAAAGGACTGCCGGTGTCCTGGACATGGGTGGGGTCTCCACACAGATCGCATACGAAGTGCCCAAAACTGTAAGCTTTGCTTCTCCACAGCAGGTTATTATCCACAACCAATTCTGTTTTTGTGCCGTCTCTGGTTTTTGTCACTCACCCTTTGTTCTTCTCCCTCCTTCCAACCTCTGTCATTCCCTGGTTAAACCTGTATGCGCCATTTTTGTCCCGTGGAGATGACCTGCTCTCCATTCATCACTATTGAAGGCATACTGTAAGCCTGCTGCATGACTCCATAGCAGGACTTTTTGACTAAGAACATTAAGTACTTTATGTAGGGGCTGTCAAACGCAGTGGAAGTTGTCTGTTTGTGTTGTAGTGATTTTTGTACGAGTGGCAGGTTTGGCACAACCTGCGTGTCCATTTTGCTCTCATTCTTTTCTTTACACCACGTGATGTTCATTTGAATTTTCACTCTCCTCTTGTTCTGTAGTTTCAGCTTGCTTCTATTCTTTGATGTTTTGAGATATATTAAACTAGTCACAACAATTTTTAGGTTTACTCTTATGTGGCCTCAAATATAGGTGACCTGCTTTAATAAACAATTCATGTGTTGCATGCCAACATATGGATATTCATGTATAATATACGGGTGGGGTCATCATTTCCAGGCTGATTTCTGTTTGTTCCCTAGGAGGAAGTTGCCAAGAACTTACTGGCGGAGTTCAACCTGGGGTGTGACGCACATCGTACAGAGCATGTTTATCGTGTTTATGTGTCCACCTTCCTGGGTTTTGGTGGAAATGCAGCACGCCAAAGATATGAGGAGAGCCTAATCAGAAATACCGCCACTCGAAACAAGTAAGATCCACAGCCAGATCTAATTGCTGGATTAATTTAATTGGTTTTGTTTTTTTTGGAAATGTTTCCTACCAGTCAGTACACATTTATTTACACTGAATGACTGATTTCTCCAGGCTCTTAGATCAGCATATTGGTGAAACAGCCGAGTCTCCCCTCCTGGATCCTTGTCTACCCACAGACCTGCAGGATAACATTGGTTCATCTACACAGAAGCTCTATCTGCGAGGCACAGGAGACTTTGACCAGTGTAGACAGATTCTCCAGCCGTTCCTCAACCGTACCAATGAGACCCAGACCTCTCTCAATGGTATCTACCAGCCACACATTGATTACAGCAACAGTCAGTTCTACGGCTTCTCTGAGTTCTACTACTGCACAGAGGACGTGCTGCGTATGGGCGGGGACTATAACGCTTCCAAATATACCCGGGCTGCCAAGGTAAACCCTACATAGTTGCATATCACATCTACTTGCATGAAACATGCAATATATACACTCAACAAGTGTAACTTATTATTCCCTATGTTTCTTAGAAAGCTTTATCTTATTTCCTGTAAAAAAAAAAGAAAAAAAAAAGGCACCACTCCATTTAAGTACAGTCTGTCAAAAAGCTACTCATCACACCATCACTGGCTATTTTTATTTTGCTGTGTTCAAGACGTACAGTGTTTTCTTCCTCAAACTGTTTCACTTACCATCTGAAATAATGATTTTAAGACACACCTCTTAAGTTTTTCAATGTTAAGGTCATTTAGTTTTACGTAAAAGGCATGTGCAGTATTTGGTTTAGGATAGGATTAGGAAAGTTCTAAACTTTCTACAAAGCCTTCTCTTATCCATCTATCCCTTCCTCCCTGATAGGCCTTTGAATTTTGTTAGTATAATTCTGCTGTATTTTAATAGTATTTTGTAGCAACAGAGGGTCACTGGATACTTTCCTGATGATGTTGTTTAACATTTACAGAGTTACTGTTCCACCCAGTGGAAAACTCTGAGGGAACGCTTTGACTCTGGCTTGTATGCCTCGCACGCAGATCTTCACAGACTGAAGTAAGTCACAAAGGATTATGAAACCGCTTCTAAAGCTCAATGAAAGACGAGATGCCTTGTAGTTAGGACAACAGTGTTTATCAGTGGCTTTATGTTTGTGTTTGCAGGTACCAGTGCTTTAAATCAGCATGGATGTATGAAGTATTGCACTCAGGCTTCTCTTTCCCAGCCAATTATAAAAACCTAAAGACTGCCCTATTGGTCTATGATAAGGAGGTCCAATGGACACTTGGAGCTATTCTTTACAGAACCCGATTTCTGCCTCTGAGGTAAGATTGTGAAAATGACAGCCTTTAATCCTATCTAGTTAAATCTGTTCTTAAGTGTGAGTTGAGGGAGTGATTGGTTTAAGGCTTGCGGAGACTACAGCTTTTCACTGTAATTAGCAGTAGAAGGTAAATCAAAGCTGAGGAATGTCACTTCTCTCAAATATATCCTGACTGTAAAACAAAGGTCTTTCAAAGCCTCTAATAAATGGCAAATTATTGACTCTAACACAAGAAATGAAACTGAATGACAAAAACAGATAGTGATCATTCAACAAAACCGATATCTTTCAATGTCATGATCTTGTTGATTTATTAATGGACTACTCCTAATAAATACATTCACATCTGTAAATACACACATGTGGTGTTAACCTTCAAAAAAAAAAAGTTGGTCCTAATTCAACTTACTTTGTATAAGAGCAAACAGGTTTGCTCAAACAAGACATAATTTCCACTCTTACCAAAGAACTGAGAAATCTGGATTCTTTTCAGGTCACCTATCAGGTCAAAATAGCTTAGGTCTTAACATATAATGAACAGGTCCAATTACTCAAAGCCGGTCTAATGTGTGTTTGTTTTTATTTATTTATTTATTTTGCCTCTTCCAGGGACATCCAGCAGGAAAGTCTGAAAGGAGTACACTCCCACTGGCGGCACAGCTTCTCTTTTGTCAACAACCACTACTTATTCCTGGCTTGTTTCTTCATTGTGCTGTTGTCTATTATGCTGTACTTACTGCGACTCCGCCGCATCCATCGGCGCACGGCGCAGCTCTGCACCCCTTCCTCTGTACCTTGGTTGGAAGATGGCCTCGGCTCACCCACACTCCCTATCACTCTCTAAACTTTGTAGGGCATAACATTGCAGCAGCATGTCTTACTTTCCAATGCCAATCTTCACTCCTTTTCTCTCTGAGGCCATCTGCTTGTTCAATGAGCATTTGCAGGCTTCCACCCTGACAACAGGGCTGCTCCCTACTACGAGTTGAAACAAAGATGAAAGTGAGAATTGGACAAATAAGGAAGATCTTATGTGTGTCTTTCATACCTGAGCCATGAAAATATGTGTTGAAGTTATTTTGCTTAATATTGAAATGATATTTTTTTTCTTGCCTGCCACATTAAGTCAAAATCAAATGGCAACTGCCTCCATCAATTTTATTTCTAAAAAACAAACGGTACATTGCTGGCTAGCTAATTTCCAAAACTTAAGTAAATATGTGCTCACACTTTTGAAAGTTAGACAGGTCCTTGGCAGCAAGTTACTGGGCATTTGCCTTTCTTTATGCCTTTTATATGTGTATGATCATGTCTTTTCTTTTTTTTTTTAAAATAGTACAAGCACTCACCATTTCTATAGAAATGCAATACGATTTATAATTAGTGGAAGGAGCACTTTGTAACGCAGTTGACATGCACTTTTCAGCTGGAATGGTCTCTCTTTTTTTGTGTTTGTTTCCCAAATTGTTCTGCCTCAACCAGACACGTAGCCTTTAATAGCTATACTAGTGCAATACATGTCTTATCACTGTTAGGAGAAACTCTCCAAAACACATCTGCTCTTTTGTTGTTCTCTCTTAAACCTCAGCTGAAATTCTTCGTGTTGGGTTATCTGCCCCTTTTGAGTTAGATACTGTTTCATATATTTACGTTGGGCTTCATTTTCAGAAGCTGTCATATCACTGTTGTGAGGGGAATGTAAATGAGAGCACCCATTATTTATATGAAAATGGTCTAGTGAAACGTTTGCACAGATGAATGCGAAATAAATGTCACATTGCAATTCAGTAATAAAGGTTTATGGTATATCTGCCTGGCTGTTTATTTCACGAGGAGGAGATCAGACTAAATAAATGGTGTCTGGCCCTAGGCAAAGGCTGCTGGTAAAGGAAATTGCAGATCATCCAGCACTTGATGTTCTAATGTACTAATACTTGGTGCACTACATGTGGGACACAATAGACTATCCTGTTCTGTCCCCATAAAGCAATATGATTAGCCTTTATTTGTTGTTAACAACCTGCTTGTTCTGCCGTACATTTAAATCAGAATTTAGACTGAAAACATAGTCAAGTAAACAGTCATATTGCAGAGACTGACTCTTGTAGTCAACAGCAAAGAACATCTAAGATTTAACAGTTATCTCTTAAGTGTGTCAAATAGTGTATGATAAAGTGGTGGGCACTATTATATAGTACTTCTTCTCCACCATTAAAAGGTGGAGGTAGTTACAGCTCTGACTATAGTTTCCCTACCGAGCTTTTGAATAGCAGCTGCAAAAACACGGCTTGAACAAGTGGCTCTTGTAGATGTCTGGCTCCTATAACGCTGAGTCACTCATATGTCACGCTGCTTTGCCAACACACCCACAGTGCGCTTTGTGTGTAGAGCTTATGTTTCAGCGAGTGGTGAGCGTCACAATACAGTTAATGGATCAGGTCCAACTCATTCAGTGAAGATTTTTTAACTCTCCGTTTCTTTCTCTAGTAGAATAACATAAATTTTGAGTGGAAAGCTGCTGAATCTTTAGTAACATCAGTCAAATCAGATAATATCCTCAACACAAACTGTCAGTTGGATATCAAGGTGAAATTCAAACTTCAAGACTGCAACTAGAGACAGGATGACAGCCAAAAAAAACTATGATTAATTATTAAGACAAAGAGATGTAACAAGAAAACTGTAGTGAATAATTTAGCCTCATTAAGATGATCGGTCTGTAACAGACTCATTGGGCAAATTTAATGTAAAAAGTAATTCAGGTAGTATCATCTAATGTAAAAGTGTGATAACAATGTCATGCTTGTTATTCAGGTGCTGAAACTAAAGCATGGATGCGGTGCACCCCATTTCTAAGATGCTTCTGTATTTAACGATATAGAGTAACTGTTCATGTGACGTGACGTAGGGATAATGTGTGCAGAGCGTGTTAAAATTTAAGAAGGTGGCATGAGGTTGTTGTGTAAGCTGCTCCCTTTATTTGAAAAACTTCTCACTTTTCTACATTTAAATTGTAAGATCTTTCATTGTAGCACCAAGTGGTTGCTTTGTTCTGTGGTACCCCAGTGCAATTATTTTCTTCTACAAATTAT
Organism: Micropterus dolomieu; assembly: GCF_021292245.1. Classification (NCBI taxonomy): domain Eukaryota; kingdom Metazoa; phylum Chordata; class Actinopteri; order Centrarchiformes; family Centrarchidae; genus Micropterus; species Micropterus dolomieu. The sequence continues at coordinate 27,531,829 of NC_060170.1, forward strand.
TTGATAATTCTTCACTCCAAAAGACCAAAATAAGTGCGACCAAATTCTTGTCCATGGGGTTTTTTAAACTTACCTCCCTCACAATAGAACCCCTTTGTTTACTTGCTTAATTATATTATATTATTATATTGTTTCATGATTGTGAGATTTTGGTCCTATAGACACTCAACACTTGAGTTAAGAGCCTAATATTGCTGTTTGACATAACCGACTACACCAAACACATTTTTAAAAGGCCTGTCATTTGCAAAGGCATTTATTAGATTCTGACTCAGGGAAAGTGGGAACAATAAATTTCCCCCAAAATATTGCATTTATGTGATCGCCTTTCGATAACTAATAATAGGCTAATTGTCGTGACCCTAGTTTGGATGTGAATATGACGGTGTATTTTCTCTGCTGTTTGTCCTCCATGCCCTTGGGTGGTGCTGTTCTGTGTTTTCCTAGTTTATTGAGTTGCAGGGGAAGGTGGACTGCTGATTGGACTGAAGACTGGCGGCACCTACTTTAAAGTGATACCTGACGACACAGTGAGGTCTCCTCACTGAGGTCTTTTTGCTGCCTCCCAGCCAGCCAGACCGTGCCGTGCTGAGCTATTTAGCGAGCGCTGAGTTGTATGGTGTCTGCTGAATCCTGCAAGTGTTGAACATTGATTTGCATAGGATGTAAGAGAATCTCTAAAGTGCGGTCCTGGAACATCCTCAGGGGAGAGACGCCTTTTGTGTTTGACCTATTTTCTCTTGTTTATGTTTAGGGAGGTAGGTAAGGTAGACAGGCTGTATTTTCTTCTTTTCTTTGCTTGATGTTTACGTGGGTAACGATAAAAGAGGTTTTGTTTGCTGTTTTGGTCATGTTCTTCCACGCATATTCCCCAGATTGATGAATAAATCGTCAAAATGTATTGCAGAAATCTTAAAGATTATAAGCAAAGCCAAAAACTATTATAACAACAAATCCTATACAACCCCCAGTGGTGCTCAGAAGTAACTAATTACATTAACACATTTTTAGCTATTCTACTTAATTACATAATACATTTTTAACTATTCTACTTTACTTGAGTATTTCTGCTTTGCCACTTTATGTTACTGCATTATATTTCCGAGGTCAATATTGTACATTTTACACATGTATTTCAGAGATGGAGATACTTTGCAATTTATTTCATTTTTTCAGACAGAGTGTGTGCATGATGCAATGTTTCCATAAAGTAGTTAAAACTCGTCCAACTACAACATTAAATAGATGCATACGTGTTAATGCATCGGTAACAATAACTCAGTGTATTATTAATTGGGCAATTCTGCACTTTTGATACTAAACCTAAAAGTATGTCGGTATTTCTGTACCCTTACTCGAGTCAAACTTTGAAGGATTAGTAATAGAGTATTTTTGTACTGTAGTAGGTTATTAGTAGGTATCTGAATATTTTTAAACCATATTCAATACGAGGAAACCACAGAATTGGAGATGTGTCCTTTATATGAAAGGGGAAGTTTTCTGTGCTGTAACCTACTAATGGACAGATGTTGCCTGATAAAGACCCCAAATACTTATCTATTTAAGCAGGACTGTGCGATTAGACTTTTGTCAAACCCATTCAAAAACTCAGAGACGAACGCCTCGACAAGCAGGAATGCAAAACAAGGTTGTGATGCGTCAGAGGAATCTATCACGGAAACTTTTCATTGGCCGCCCTGGACCAATAGCCCGCCCCATTGAGCATCTGAAAAACGATTGGTCCATATTCATCAGAGTCACGCCCCCAGCCGCCAACGTCACACGGGCGCTGGAACTCTACTAAAGTGTTGCGGTTGCCCATGCCGCCGATACGTCGCTTTGCGGGCTTGTGCGGAAGACCGAGTTGGAGAGCTCGCCACGCATGGAGTTGAGCTCGGACAGTGTGGTGGCAACTCTGGAGATGTCGCAGATCAAACGCACAGACGATGAGCCTTTTGATGGTGACGGTGACTACGAGAGCTTGCCGCCTCACGTCCCAGTGTCGACCCACATGACAGCAGGAGCCGTGGCTGGCATACTCGAGCACACTGTGATGTACCCCGTGGACTCTGTCAAGGTAAGGCGCACAGCCGCAAGGTAGCAGCAGGTTACACTACAGCTCATTCATTAACTGGCTACAAAGCAATGCTAACTGTGCAAACAGCTTGCTATCGCTTGCTAACCAACGTTAGCTATGAAATGTTCAAACTGCCCATCCTCAGTTAGCCTCAGTTAGCTAATTTATAAACTACATCCTGTTTGGTAACTAGTAGACTGAGTAAACTAGTAAAGCAGGCTAGACTAAATTAAACCGAAATAAAAATTGCTAACCGAGCATGTAACTTTAGTCAGTTTTACTATTTTCGCATCTTTCTTGACATATCTTTTAAGTTCGCTAACATAGCAAGCTTACTGAACACTCAGTGTAACCTGAATTTACCTATTTGATGAGCAAGTTTAAGGTTTAACAAAGTAACAGTTATTTTAATTATTAACACGTTTTTAAACACGTTTCCACACTACAATGCCCCCCCCCCCCAGACTCTGTGTTTTGTTTTTTTCCCACCCATACAGTGAAACGAAATTAGTTATCCAGACTTGTGTGCCTGTTACTGACGCAGGGTATGTGAAGGTCAAGTACCTGGCTTGACTGTAAAATATGTCAGACTGCCTTAAAATGTAAAGCTGGACATATTACAACAGCTTTACTTAGGGCTGGGCAATAAAACAATAATGCCAATTATCGCAATATAAGTTTCCTCAACAACAATACAGTAAGTGTTCAATATATCATTAATAAATATTTGATTTAAATTTCTTTGAATCACGAACAAATTAGCACTTAATTTTTCTAATAGGATAATAATTTTATTGAGGAAAGATTTACTAATCATATTTGTTGAAAAAGATTATATTATAATAGTTTTGAATGTTGGATTGTCAGTGATCCACTGTTTGTCCCATTCTGACCATGAAGGAAAATTTAACCACATAATTAACCATCTGGTTTCTTCAATTTTCACTCAGGAGCAAAAATCAGCTTTTAAACTTTAAAGAAATAATGATTTGACATTTATCGTGATAATTATCGAATGAAATGTTTTTACTGTGATAACATTGCAGTACAGAGTAGAGCTGACACATTTAAGAGATTTTAGTTAATCAAAAGAGGATGAACCTGCAACAATTTTGATAATTGATTTTATCAGTCAATCAAAAATTACAAATATGTTCTAGTTGCAGCTTCTGAAATGTGAGGATTTGCTTTATGTCTCTGTTTTTCTTTAAACAACATGAACTGAATATCTTTGCATTTTTGGACTCTTTGTTCAGACAAAACAAGCTCTTGGAAATTGTGATAAGCATTTTTCACCTTCTCATAGACAGAACGATTAATCAAGAAAGTACTCTGCAGGATAATCGATACTGAAAGTAAATATTGGGTTGAAGAGAATTGAGTTACAGCCCTAATGCACAATGGGGGGGGAAAAAAAAATATATATATATATATATATATATATATTTTTTTTTTTTCAAATGATAGGTTTATTGTCACAATATATCAGGTTTGTAATGTTATGTAATGTTAGCTTTTGGAAAATAATGAACTTACGACACTACAATCTTCGGTTACACTCACATGAGTCACAGGGAAGTTTGATCGTCCGTCGGTTCTGAGGTGTTAACTAAAACTTTCCACAAAAAGAGTTCACACACATAAATGGTAGCAATGACAACTTACTGCCCAAGTGGATTTTTTTAAATAGATTTTTGCAAAACTGAACAAGTGAAGGTCAAAACAGCTTTATCGTAATTAGGTTCAAGTTACCAAGGTGATACTCTGGAGTCAAATACAGTGGCTGTCCCAGAGGTAGACTATTGAGGATTGTAAATTTCATATTGTTGAACCAGCCTTGGTAAAAAAAACAAACCAAAAAAAAAACAAACACTTGGCGAAGACACATGAGTTCATAAACAGAGAAACCCCTTGTGACTACGACATTTTGTACGACTGGTGTTCGGCAAATCGAAAACAAATTTTGCTTATTGTTGAATGCCATCTTGAAATTAAAAAAATGAGATGACTGACTAGTTTTAAGCGTGTTAAATGTGGCTTGTGTCTGCAAAGCAAACTACAATCTTTTGGTTTGACTGTGAACTTTGCCCCTGCAATCCTCATGTTCTGCTCTGCTATTGTTTTCTAACAATGTAGTGTTTGTGATAATTTGGCGCGCTGCTCTACGGCAACTATAATCTTGAAGTGGCACAGACAACTTCATTAACATACAAAATGTCATTATATCCTCTTTGTTTCAGTGTAGACAACTTTCCAAAGCCACAGGCCTTTATTACACAAACAACTGTTGCCATTTCCTCTTGAGGTTTTCACAAGCACCTTCCAGCTGTAGATGTGGTGCCCATTCAGTTTGATTTAGAGTTGACAAAGAACCTGTTTAGAAATTTCAGTGGATCTAAACTGATGAAAGAATTAATCATGGTTCCCATTTTTTCCTACTTACTTTGCAGCGTACGGTATGTAAAAACATATCAAGGACAGACGCCAATGCATTTATTTCCATTTAAATATTCTAAACTGTGCTTGATGAAGTAATGAAGTGGTGTCTCACATCTAGGGCTGCAATTAACTATTATTTTCATTTTCGATTAATCTGAAGATTATTTTCACGATAAATGCTTTAACATTTAGTCTATAAAATAAAAAAAAAAATGTGCAAAATGCTTATCACAATTTCCCAAAGACCAAAGTGACGTCTTAAAATTGCTTCTTTTGTCCAACAAAAAATTACATAAATGACAAAGAAAAGCAACACATTTATACATTTAAGAAGCTGGAACCAGCAAACATTTGACATTTATGCTTGAAAAAATTGATGAATCGATTATCACAATAGGTGCTAATTAATTTTCTTTCGATTGACTAAGTGTTGCACCTCCCCTCACAGCAAGCATAGCAGAATATCTGTTTTTTAATATGGTGGTGTTCTTGTTTTAAATTTCAGTAGATGGTGGTAACAATCGGCTGAACCTGTTAACTTACTGTACGCTTCAACCTCCAAATAAAGAACGAGACACGGCTAGGACTCGGGGAGTAGCCCGTGCTAACGCTAGGAGGGGGATCTTATCGGTGTTGTGCACACTTGGAATCAGCCTCATGCAGCAAAGGGTGTGTGTGTGCGTTTGTCCTTCTGCAGTGTTGATTAATAAACTGTCACAGAGCCAGAACTGCCAAAAGCTGAATTGCTGCGTATAAATTGGAAAGCTGTCACAGTAATGATGTAGTAGACGATGGGAAGATTTCCTTTTTTATTATGCTTAAATGGTTTTGTTAGCCCAGTCAGACAGTGACGTTAAAAACATCTTTATGCAGATAACGCTCATGTTTAATTTATTTCAATAATTTGCTGTAAAAAAAAAAAAAAAAAAGTTTAATGTTGATTTGCAAATCAGTCATAAACAGATTCTGTTGAGAACCTAATGATGATCTTATTCACTAAAATTCAACCTGAAACTGCTGGACTAATAGTTTCCCCTACGTTTCATCTTCAGTCTCCTTTTAAAATGTCATTGTTAGATAAGCATTTTGAGTAATCCATCTTTTAAATGCTTTATTGTTGTTTTTTTCATTATGATCATACATTGTATTGTAAAATTATTTATTTATTTTTTATCAGAGACACAGATAACTGCTGCATTTGTTGATGACAGCCCTCTTTGTGGCACTGTTATAGCCCAATTATTAGTATGGCTTTTTAAGGCCAATACAGACATCAGTTTTTTAGAGTTAAAGTATGATAATGATATATGGGCTAGTTGTCATTTTATGGTTGCTTTAAAAAAAAACAAAATAAACTTATCGTTGTTCTCTGGTATTCAGTGTCAAAGCAAGAAGCGACCTGCCAGTTATGCAGATAGGAGAGGCAAAAAGTCAGTGTGCAAGTAATGTAATATCCTGCTTAGACCAACAAGTTGTGCTGGATTTTCAAAACTATAAACACATATGTTTAACCTTTCACTATAACTTTTCTGTTCATGATACATTCATGGCTTTTGGTTACTGAAGGCATTAGACGTCTTTATCATCAAGCATTCAGAAAGTTATCTAAAAAGTCATACGATACAGTTAGAATTGCTTTGTGTCCAGCATAATTTACCCATCAGATTATCTCTAAAGCAAGCTGATGTTGTAAGTCGTTAACATATTTTATCTATCAATTGCCCTGAATATAAGAAAAAGCACACCCTTGCTTCTGTCTTCCATATAAAAATGTGATTTGTAGTGCATAAATTCACTCACACAAACTTAAAATGTAAACTGTGCTACCAAGTTCTGTGTGCCCCAAGCTCCCAAATCTGTATCAAACGGAAATGTAATTGATATTTTATTGTTAAGCCAAAGGAAGGAAAGGCATGGGACTATGCTGAGGAAGATAGACTTGGCCTATCTCCCGAAACAGCCCCAGATCTCCCCCGCAAATAAAAACATGCTTTGTGGTGTCCAGATAACTCTGCATGGTGGAGTAAAACAAAGAGCTACCACAGCCTCCCACACCAGCCTTGGGAGAGACACACATCTCTGTCGCCTCACTGCTGCAAAGCACACTCACTGTCGGAACAATGTGACAGCGTTGCAGAGAACAGCACATCAAGAAATCCTGATTTGGCCTACACCAGGTGTCCACTTAACAGAGTCACACCCAAGATTTAGTGATTTACTGCCGTTGTTAAATCTAACCAAACTGGAGCAAATGACGAACAAAAATATTGTTTATTTTTTCAGACAAGGATGCAGAGCCTGCAGCCGGACCCAAATGCACAGTACAGGAGTGTGTATCAGGCTCTGAGAAAGATCATCCGGACAGAAGGGATCTTCAGACCGCTTAGGGGCCTCAACATCACCATGATGGGAGCGGGACCTGCGCATGCGCTCTACTTTGCCTGCTATGAACGTGTAAAACGCTCATTAAGTGACGTCATTCAGAATGGAGGCAACAGCCATTTAGCCAATGGTACAAGTTCCCATGTCTCAACACAAATCACTTGATTGTGATACTAGCTGCGTTCACCCTGGGCTAAGCAACACAGCCTGCAGGGGTGTAGTTAAGTCATTTTAATGCCATATCCTGTTTACAGTTGCATGGATAAAGCCATATTCCAAACATGACAAATCCAAACATGCTATTTTTGGGATATGTCGTACAAAATACTTGTTTTTGACCTCAGCTAAAATAAGGCTCATATCTGTAACGAATTAATTTGAAGATCTGTTTGTCTTAACAGGTTTGGCAGGTAGTGTGGCGACTGTTCTTCATGATGCAGTCATGAACCCAGCTGAAGGTAAGAAGCGGGGGGGGGGGGCAATTCCAATAAGGTTCCTCCATCTTCCTTCCTTCCTTTTTTTTTGATTTTCTTATCGTCAAAAAATCAAGAATGATTGCTAATGAGCCATATTGTCGCATTGTGACATTTGCCTTCTTTACAATGTACATGGGCACTGTAGTTTATTCCGACTCAATCGTTCATACACTGTGCTTAAAGACTCACTAGAACATCAATGTGGATTAATCCGCAGCTGGAAATAGTCCACAGCAAATGCACTTACTCCTGTTTGAGTTTTCTAAAAACTACAATGCCCATCGGTTTCAGAAAAGGATCTAACTTGATATTATTTATAAAAATTGTACTGTATATTTGTGACCTTAGCTCCCTCAAGAACAAATGGGCTGGTTGCCACAAACAGTGCAGGTTGGTCACACAGACCAACTAATGCATTGTTGGCTTTTGTCTTTTCATGGGGCTTATTGACAATAACAAATATAGAATAATCCCAGTCTTTAAAACCACAGATAATGGTCTGAACTGGTCAGCACAATATAGTTAATGATTGATTTGGTTTTACCTTAACCATGGCATCATTCAAAAATGGTCATGTACAATGATCATTAATAACAGTCTGGCTTGCCTGTTAACACTTTTGAAACATATTTAACACATAAACATGCATGTGATTTTTTTTTTTTTATTTATTTATATTTATTTATTTTTTTAAGAACAATATTTTTGTGGGGCGAACAAATCATTTCTTTTTAAAACCATGTTATTTGAGATATTTTTTGTCTTAAGTATAAAATGTATGTGCTAAAAGATGCTAACATAGTGTCTTGTTTTCTTCCGTGGCTCAGTGATAAAGCAGAGGATGCAGATGTACAACTCCCCATATCGAGGACTTTGGCACTGTGTTCAAACAGTAACGCGTACTGAGGGCGTGGGAGCCTTCTACCGCAGCTACAGCACACAGCTGACCATGAACATCCCTTTCCAGGCCGTTCACTTCATCACCTATGAGCTGATGCAGGAACAGTTCAACCCCCACAGACACTACCACCCTGGCAGCCACATATTGTCGGGAGCGGCGGCGGGAGCCGTTTCCGCAGCAATAACCACTCCACTTGACGTTTGTAAAACTCTGCTCAACACACAAGAGAATGTAGCACTCAACTCCATGAAAATCAGCGGTCACCTAACAGGAATGGCTAATGCCTTCAGGACAGTGTACCGGCTTGGTGGTCTGGCGGCCTTCTTCAAAGGGGTCCAAGCTCGGATTATATACCAGATGCCCTCCACTGCCATTGCCTGGTCAGTGTACGAATTCTTCAAGTACTTTATGACAAAGCAGCAGCTGGAATCTGAGGCAGGAACTCGGTCAATGTAATGGAAAGTGTGTCGGCGCAAAACAAACCTAGACTGGAACTGAGAAGACGCCAGCTTGAAGCGGTGTGAGCTCACTTTGTACTTTTTGAGGACATCAGTTATTTTCTCACGGGGAAATCCCGGGAGGTGGAGGAGTGGCAGCGAATAGCACTCCCTATTGTTCACTTACCTGTGTGTGCGTGTTAAAGTTAAGATGTTACACAACCACTATATGCAACAGAGATGACCATTCTTAGAAATCTTCTTCCTCCTCTGCTCCACAAGCACATTAACCGCAACTTTCCAAACTCTTTTCCACATGTGGTGGGTGTAAAATGAATTTGTCTTGAATGATGTTTATAGCTATTAATATTGGAACTTTTTATTTATTTGGTTAGCTTCCCGAAGCTTGGATTTTATGGAGGCGGAAGAAACACAGTGCTGTTTGTTTTATTATTATTATTGTGTATTTATAAAGTACAAAAAAAGCCCATTACAATACATTCCTTAGTGTCGCTCCAAGGCGAACGGAGGAGTTGCTCTGTCTAAGTGCCTCAAATATTAAAAACTACTCTTTTGCCCTCTTGACAGATTCTTATTTCCGTGTTTCATTTTTGTTTGGTTCATGCAAAGAAGCACATTGTTAGAGTAAATCTTAAGTGGCTCTTTATGTCATAACTGACCACATTTGTTTAATCTGAACTTACTAAACTGAATCCTTTAATTATTTTTGGATTATCTCTGCACCAAATGTTCAAATGCAGGTCTGCAGCTTATTATTATTATTATTATTTGCTTATTATTATTATTATTATTTGCTTTAAGTAAATACCATGTGTTTACCATGCCCTCTTTATCCTTCAGTATCAAGGTGTGTAGGCTGAAACGGTCCAGTTATTTGCCTTGTTAAAGCGCAGCACTACTATGCTCCTAAGTAACGCACAATAATAGTTTTTAATGTAAAGAATCAAACCTGTTACAGAAAGAAGGCAGCTTGTTTACATGTATTCAAAAACACGAATATAGATTTTGAGGGCGACTATTTCTGAGAAACTTTACTATCCGATACGGCTGATGAGGCCATATCTCAACCATCATGTACATTTGTACTGGTGTGATGCTTAGCTTCTAAGTGGCCTGTTTTGTTTACTTGTGTCATATTGACCATGAACCTAAAGGTTGTAGATTGTATATAAAATATTTTCAGAGTATATGTTTTGCTGAAACTTCAAGTGTAGACTTCATGTGATACAAAATGTATAGTTGTAGCCTTTGTTTTATTTTGAAGCTGACCATTGTTACCACAAGACCAGTAATACCCTGATCAAATCAGCTGGTATTTATTTTATTGTCAGTCGTCCTGGTGTAGTTGCACGTTTCCTGTGTGCTTACTGCTCTCTGCAGTCTCTTGACTATTTTCCATTCAGTTGGTCAAGACATTCCTCCAGACACTGATGTAATCCAGCAAGCAGCCTGATTTATTTGTTTTTAATTATCAAGTTTTCTTTGTTCCTTTTTGGTAAAGTTCAGAGAGTTCATCAGATTCCATTGGTCTCAAAAACCCTTAAAGAATCATAGTGCTTGTACAGTAGAGTAATTATTAATATACCAAAGACATGGATTATATTCTATGCATATTCCTTTTAACCTACAATTATGACTGTTTTCCTGCATCCTGTGATTTGTCATTCCACCTTCTTTGCCCCACAGTTTCAACTCATAAGTGTTAAATTGCCTCATCTCTTGAATTCTTCTGTATATTTAGCTCTAGAGGTTTATTTTCTGTATTTTGGATCTTGATGTGTCAATGCTGCCTTAGCATTTTAATCTGATCCTCCGAAAGGTTCCATTGCCTACTGAAGTACTTGAGCAAAAGCAGTTAACAGTAAAAAATTGTATGTATGGTTTTCTGGAAAATTACATTGTAACCTAATTTTTATTTACTGATAAGCCACTTTAGACTATATAAACTGCTTGTATTGAATGCAATATGGATTTCACATCAATGGATAAGATGTTTTGTCCGCTTGAATATTAAGATTAGATTAATACAGCCGTTTTATTCTAATCACAGTTGGGTCGGTCTATTGCCACATTGTGTTTGTTTTATTTTTCAGTTGGATCTATTGACAAAACTTTACTCCTTTTTGATTTGAACTTAATCATATGATAAACAAAAGTGAAAGACTACCTTTTTATTAATCACATTAATATATATTTCCCAAACGCCTGTGTCAAAGTACATGTCAAAGCAGTGTTTCTAATAGATGCTTAGTTTTTAAAGGAAGCAGCAGAACTGATATTCTATGTGGGTATTTCCATGATGTAAATATCTTGTATACTATTTACGCACAGATGATTGAAATGGGAGTTGGGATGATTTTTTTTGCTGTGGGCCACCTCCAGAACAGGAATTGTTGGATGTTTTGACCAAGCAAATATGAAATGATTGTGATAATGCTGCTACAGTATGTAACACTGGAGCTGAAATAAAACATGCAAGTGAGGAATGCTGTGTTTTTGTTTTGCTTCTGAACTGAATCAATATTTGCTTTCATACTCTGTCTTGTCTCACTCAGTCTTTTAGATGTTGGGAAAAATGTTGGGTTGTTTTTATTCTGTATTCTACAGCCCCGAAGGGTTTTACAAGTTAATGGGGCTTTAATTTAAATTACAAAGAAGGTTGGGACCAGTGATGGACTGAGCCTTCAGGGAAAGTTAACATGAATAAGATAAGGTTGACCACACCATTCAAGGTAAAATAATCAGGAATATTTGACTCGTTTACTTTCTGCATTAATAGTTTTCTTTAGAGATTTTTCTTTGGTAGAAAGTCGTTCAGCTAGAAACTAATGTTGATTATCAAGAGTTAGAGAAGTTGTAGCTGAATTTTTAAAATGTCAAAACCAAAACGAGCTGCATAGATAAATAGCACTGGTAGTAAGTGAGAAAATATGTTTATTTGAAATGCGTATGAAAACAATAACGCTTCTAAGTATCCTGTGTATCATGCAGGAATTACACGTCCAGTAGAGGGCAGTAACATTTCATTTAAATGTCGTCCTCACAGACACATAGCTGACATTCCTCATAGGAAGACATGACGTTGACATGTGCCCTCTCTGAGTTTGGATCCACCACCAAATACCCAGACACATGATGATGATGTCATAATCAGCGCAGTACTGCTCTGAGTTTTGCAAACTGTGCGCAGTGTTTGAAGAACTGCCTGCAAGTCTTAAACTTGCATTTAAGATGATTTGGGAGGTAATTACTGAGTGAAAAAAAGACAGCTTTCAAGTTAGTGTGTTGAGTTCAGCTGCAGTGTTCTCTCTTCTGGTTCTTCATCTACGTCTCATTATTTTTGATCTCTTTTATCTGGATTCACCTTAGGTTTCCCTCACGTTCTGTTTACATTATAATGACTGCATAACCTGCAGCTTTCAAAAAAGTCACAGTTTTTCTTTTATTCTACATGGACATGACAACATTTTGACAGCAAATGCCCTTCCTCAGGTAAAGGTGAGGGTGGGAATGCACAGGTATATATAGATGTAGACATAACCGTTGCATTACTGGAAGTGGTCAACAAACACAAATGTAAGTATCAACATTGCAATAAATGTACAGGAGTAAATGCACGCATACTTTCATTTTTGCATTGCCCTCATGTTGTTCACAGTTATTGAAGTAGTAAATATAACATTTTGTTTCTCAGTTTTATTTATTTTGCTGTTTATGTGAAGGTAAATACTGCATTTCAACAGTGTGTCCTGCACCATAAAGTATGTTATGGTGGAAAAAACAGGCTGATCAGATTTTGTATTGAGATGCAGACAGTGCAGAGCTTTTATTCCAAACCAACATGCCTCAGGACACGTACACTTGTGCCGTAACGTTGTTGTCCCTGATATGTTTAGCTTTCGCCCTTGTCCATGAGCAAGTTGTTTATCTGAAGCGCACAATGAATGCCCCCCTCAGCCCATGTCCTCTGTCCTTGTCATACTGTTCTCCAATTGCTTTAATCTGCAGTAAACTGCCCCACTACTTTATGTCTTTATCCCACAGATAAGAACACTGGAAAATTACTCTTCTCTCTCTGTTTCTGCCTGTCTTCCCCCTGTTTCTTTTTTCTTTCTGTCTTTTTTTACACACACACACCCATCCACCCACCCACACACACTAGCACACAGTTCGCAGCCATACAATCAATGTCAACCATCAGATAAGTTGGATGCATCAGTGTATCTGCTGATGGGACAAGAAATGCAGCTGCTCTACTGGTACCGTAACATAAGGGATCCAGTTACACTACCCAAGGAAGTTTATGAGCATTCCCATGTGAAAAGATCAGGGTCATTTTAAACCTCCTTATCAACTCCCACAAGTTTGTCAGACAGTCACGGCATATTGGAGCACTGACAAAGGCTGTCTTTATGGTTGGGGTATGGTTTTCTCCTCATCTGTTATGAAGATCTGCTTGTTTTTCAAAGCATCACTGGCCACCTTGAAGCAACGGCTCTAAGACCACGCTGTTCACTGCATCTCACAATCAGATCCCTAAATGTATAGGCAAAGAAGATAAACTCATGGGACTTAACGTTGTATTTCTTGGCACATATACCTGCTTTATTTCCGTATCCCAGAAAATCTTCAAGTAAAATCTATGATCCAAGCATAGAGGAGGAGATAAGACCGTGATGTTATAAACTTCTTCTTGCAGCTTTTCATCATTTACTTGCCAAATCCAGTTAATCCATGTGGTGTAGAGACAGATCTAGAAAGAGAAGGAAACAGACGAGGATGTTGTTCATGCATCTTCTGTATTTGTGAATCAATGTACCGTGTCTCTTTGAGCCTGCGAAAGTGCAGGTATTAACATAATAACCATAACAAAAATAATAGCTATTCTAACCTTCAGCTTCACCCTTCAACAAGCTCCTCTGTCTGATGAGTGTGTTCGTATACAGCCTGAAACTCTGAGAGACGCTGAGAGATACTGTCAGATTTTCAGTGCCGTCAAAACAGATGCTATCTGCCCTCTTCATGTCTAATTACCTGTTTACTCCAAGGACCTAGAATGAATGGTGCTGTTGATAAGGACTCACTTTAGTTTAAGGAAATCATTAAGATGCCTTTTTTCACCTGAACTTTTACATTCCAAGATGTGCCACAGTATGTTAAACTTTCTCTGTGCTTTGTAAGTTGATACATTCCATATGTATATATATATATAAATAAACTGATGCCCATTTTAATAGGACTGAACGATTTAGGCTCATATCTATTTTAAAAGTTTAAGGAATGACCACCACTTGATCCACACAGGAATGTGGAGACAAACAATGTTTTTCTCAGTAAGGGGGAAGGAAATCCAAAGATTATGATGATCTTTTGACACTTGTTGCCTAAGCACAAGTCAGACATGTTCCTGGCGTGAGAGCTCTCAAGTCTCCCTTTATCAGTTCCATCAGTCCTCTGCTCACACTTTGGTTATGTTACTACAAACGTACCCTGTTTAAATATGTAAAGCACTAAATCCTGCATACCATCTTATCAGCACTGTACTGACTCAGCCCGGTATGCCAACCTGTATGAAGCTATGCTCACTTCTTAGGACGCATTGTTGGAATTCAGCTTTTATATAAATAGGTGAATTTGTAAATTATTTTTTCTAAACAGCTCATGAATGTCAGTAGAGGAGAATTATCCTTTTTTTCATTTGAGGCAATGATAGAAATCTCTTAAGGGAATATTTCACACCCTTATGTTTGTTCAAAGAGGCACTTCACTGTATGCCTACAATCCAACATTGTGGTGAAATGACTAACATGCGTACTTTAATTTGAATCATGCACATCCTTGGCCTTTCTCCTCGCTCAAAAAGATGAAGCTCAACAATGTTTGCCTGTGTGTGTGTGTGTTTTATTCATTCTAGTTTTATTCATATTTAGATCTGAAAATGGTCATATTTTGACTTTGCAGAATGATTTTACAGACGCCGATGCTGGTGAAAATACAGAAGATCAATGTTACTTAATTCGATTGCAACACATCACATTTGAAGCAGATGCACTGACTAGCAGCAGCATACAGATGAATGTGAAGGCCTTTTCATAGAGATATTAAGGTGTGGATGGGTTAGCTGTTAGCTGACACAGACTATCCTGCCATCCAAAACATAATGCTGTTATTATTTTCTATTTTCATTCAGAAAAAATGTGTTTATATGTTACTCATATTACTCACATCAGCAGATACGAAGAATAACTGATAGACAAAATCAAACTTCATCAAACCTTGAAGGTTCAGCCTCCTGGTCTCACCTGTGGAGGGCCCCATACTTATTGTACCGGACGCGTGTGATAACAAAAGGAGGCGACATTCTTTATTCAAGTCATGGATAATATCAGTACACACAAAGATAACAAAGAGCCCTGCATATCTACCTGTCATATCTGTGGCAGGGCAGCTCAAGGACATAGCCTTTCTCATACTGTCACACACCTGCAGGTGGTTGATAGACGCCCTATAAGCTAAAGGTTAAATGCAACTGCCATGGGACGAGAGAAGAGAGCGCATGTGTGCAGTAAACCCCGTGATACCTGTAAATGTTGTAGTATAAGAAGTATAAGGCCT
>NC_060170.1:27547276-27605311 GCF_021292245.1 Micropterus dolomieu
ATTTGAATCATGCACATCCTTGGCCTTTCTCCTCGCTCAAAAAGATGAAGCTCAACAATGTTTGCCTGTGTGTGTGTGTGTTTTATTCATTCTAGTTTTATTCATATTTAGATCTGAAAATGGTCATATTTTGACTTTGCAGAATGATTTTACAGACGCCGATGCTGGTGAAAATACAGAAGATCAATGTTACTTAATTCGATTGCAACACATCACATTTGAAGCAGATGCACTGACTAGCAGCAGCATACAGATGAATGTGAAGGCCTTTTCATAGAGATATTAAGGTGTGGATGGGTTAGCTGTTAGCTGACACAGACTATCCTGCCATCCAAAACATAATGCTGTTATTATTTTCTATTTTCATTCAGAAAAAATGTGTTTATATGTTACTCATATTACTCACATCAGCAGATACGAAGAATAACTGATAGACAAAATCAAACTTCATCAAACCTTGAAGGTTCAGCCTCCTGGTCTCACCTGTGGAGGGCCCCATACTTATTGTACCGGACGCGTGTGATAACAAAAGGAGGCGACATTCTTTATTCAAGTCATGGATAATATCAGTACACACAAAGATAACAAAGAGCCCTGCATATCTACCTGTCATATCTGTGGCAGGGCAGCTCAAGGACATAGCCTTTCTCATACTGTCACACACCTGCAGGTGGTTGATAGACGCCCTATAAGCTAAAGGTTAAATGCAACTGCCATGGGACGAGAGAAGAGAGCGCATGTGTGCAGTAAACCCCGTGATACCTGTAAATGTTGTAGTATAAGAAGTATAAGGCCTCTAGGAATATCCTCACAACTGGAGTGCGTACATGGTTGTTGTGGGGTATTTAGCTCAGACCCTCTGGATCTGGTCACTCTAATATCAAACTCTCAAAATTGTATGTGAAACAACTGTAAATTATGTGCATGCAAATCTGGTTTAGTCATCTCTGCATAGTGTCTGTAATTTGATTAGCTCTTATTGTTTGAGTCGTTTTAACAGATATCTGGCAGAACATTTTATGGCACACACTAGAGTGAACAACCATTTAATTAAAATGATACAAAATCAACAAAATGTGTCTCTGTAGGTTTGACAATGGAATTATTGGAACTGGTTGTCTGAAGGTCTATAGAAAATTCTGTATTAACATGTTCAAAGTATTTTTTTACTCATAAAGGTTGTGTTATTTTCTTGAATAACCAACAATGGCCACAGAGCTTTTTACTGCAATCTTAGATGGCATTGCGATTTCTTATTCCCATCCCCGTCTCTTACCCTCTGTATATCACACAGTGATGATCATGTTAACAAACAGGTTTTGTTACTATACTAATGAAATTTACATGATCACTTCACTACTTCACGCAGTGGCACATACAAAACTGTCAACCTCTGATTGATGTATGAGATGGCGCAGTCCGTCTAAGATAAAAAAAATGTCTTTGACTAAAATACCATTATCTAACTCAACTACTCTGTTCATATTTTTGAAAGAAATTTTAAACTAATTTCCCCAAAATTTCTCAGATTAGAAATTGCAGTTTCTTAGTTTCACGCAGCTTTCCTTATGATATCACCTCAAGAAAACTTGAAGAGCAGTTTATCTCCATGTAATCAGGTCAGGGGCTCTTTAAAGGAATCACATCTCATTCTTTAGCCCTCATTTACAAGATCACCCACATCTCTGTCTAGTCTTATCTTCTTATGTAGTTTTACTGTATTATCAGAGTTACTCCAAACTGAAAGTTTAAATGTCTTCAGTGTAAAACACCTATATTATTGTGTTACTCTTACCATGTAGTTTACTGTTGCTTCACAGTCAACTACAACTAACTGTTATATACATTGGTTGTTTTCTGTATATATAAAAATTTACTGGTATTATAAACAATTTGAGTGTTTTCCCACTGTCCCACTTTATGTTTTGCTGTAATATAATTTCACAACAAACTGGGCTACATGTCAAACTGTATTCCCCAAAACTTGACTTAATGTATTTTCTATATTTTTTCAACAGAGAGCTTTAAAAACAAAGTATAGTGTATCAACATTAATTTAATAATGAACTGCTAAAATTGACTTCAGTGATCAAATGTTTCATTGCGCAACAATCATTTTTTTCTTAAAAGCATGAAAAATGACAAGATGTGTTTGTGAACAAAATAATTTTAGATGGTACACTGGTAAAGGTAAAACATGGCCACACACTGGATTTAAAATCAATGTCAAATAACAGAGAATCTACTTTGATAGTAAACATGAAGCCTAAACATAAGGGATACTAAACACAGGCTTATCAGTATACATCATCATATGCATTATTTCTGTTTCACCATATCGTTGGCCCCCAGGGGCCACCGTAGTCCCACAGGTAGGGTCTGTATTGGTAAGCTTTGCAGAAGGAGGTGATTAGTGATGATCGGACCAAATCGTTTCTCAGGCCCAGTCCCTCTGCTTTGTACAAGTCCTTACAGAACTCTGATGTTTGCTGCTTTCGTTTCGTCTTGTACCTCCGGTTCTGAAACCAGATTTTCACTTGGGTCTCAGTGAGTCTTAAGGTGCTGGCCAGGTGAGCCCTCTCTGGAGCGGACAGGTATTTCTGATGGTTAAACTTCTTTTCCAATTCAAGCACTTGGAGGTGTGTAAAAGCAGCTCTGGAGCGCTTCTGTTTCCCTGTGGAGGAAAAAGTGCTGGACTCCGAGGTACTGGGAAAGGAAGTGTCCAGAGACTCTGTGAAGGAGAGATGTGATCGGGTCATTAAGGAGGGAAACTACTCAGTAACAGTCAGTATGGTCTAATCTGCATATTAGGCTGTGAAGCACTGGCTAAAAAAGAAATTCCTGATCATCATAAGGTATTTTTAGCTATTAATAAAAAACACTGCAACAACTTACCACCTATAACTAATCTCACATGGATTTATTGCATCTTCTCAAACATTATTCTGCAAAATAAAATCAAAAACACGTATCTATCCATCACATTCATGTAACTGACAGCCTGCAGGAGCCCACCTGTCTGCACTCCAAACGCTGTCTCCTGAGGGCAGAGTGGCTCTGACAACATTTCAGATTCTTCTTTCCATTGTGAACATCTGTCAATCTTCTGTGAACAGCGTTTGCCATTAAATCTTGTGCTGTCCTTAATGGAGAGGATGTCCTCAATGAGGAAGGAGGTCACAGGTTTGACTGTGTCTGACATTTCCATCCAGTAATCCACAAATCAGAGGCCTCTCAGTCCCAGAGGTCTACAGCGGGAGTTGAAGCAGTGTGTCTCCTCACACAGTCACACCGTCTGAATTTATACACGAGCAGGGGCGGGTTTACTCCGACTGCACTGACAAGGGAGGGAGGCGGGCCAACTATTACTCTACTTCCACTTTCAGTAACTTTCTTTTGTTTTCCCCTTCATATCAACTTTGTTTTCTGATATCAAACACTGATAATGTCTTATCAAAAAGAAGGATTAATCATTACTGAATTCATTGATTTAAAATGGGCAACTTACATACTTATACAACTGTATATGGCTATGTGTACATTTTATCATACATGATTATAGTTCCCTTTTTACGCAGATTTTGCACAATACTATACGCTCATATACTGGTTCATAAAGTACACCTACCTAAATCTGTCCAACAGCTCTGCGATGAATGCTACCTTCATGAAGGTATAATGAAAGATGATCTGTGTATTTATACTATATGTTTTGTATATTGTAGTTTAATGTTGTGTTTGTTGTGCACAAACTACTCATATCTATGAATGAACTTTATGGCCTACAAAATTAGACAATATACTAGTATCAGATCAATCAATGTATGTTCATACAGAATGTCATTTTCCTTTTCAGAGGTGGACAAAACTTCTAAAATCCTGCGCCAGACACACCAGAAGTCCAGACGGAAATATTATTCAAGAGTAAGGTGGGTAATTTCTTTCAAATTGTATGTCATATTAGCCCAGTGTAGTAGTGTCCCAGTGGGGGTGGGGGTGTCAGAGTGTGTGGTCATGCACTAATGAGTTTGACACATTTAGGCCGGCTCCTCAACGGACACAGTAATTTCTCGATGGCTGTTTGTTTGTTGTTCTCTGTGGTTCAGCCAGACTTTCTCCAGAGAATGAGACGTCTACTAGCAGTGTTTGTGTTCCTCGGGGAGTTCATGCTTTGTTTGGAAATGTGTGAATGTAGGTATGATAAACATGATCCTCTCTGTGCCCCCTGGCCTCCCCGCTGACTCCTCCACCTTTCTTGGCACCAAACCACACAGCGAGCAGTCACTAAAACCACTATGTCACATTGACGAGTGCTTGCATTATCACTGCTTTAATGTAATGAAAGTGCAACATTTAAACTTTCTGTCATCGTATTGTCACTTGTGTTAAGTGCTGTGTGCTTTATGTGCAGTATGAACATAAATGTAAGGCCACACTGACTGATGTAAACTTTAGCATGTTCTGTTGTGCGTTGTGGATCATCATTTATAAACACCATCTGTTTTAAATCTACTGGGGTTCCTCTTAAGCATTAGCTGCTGTCTTGTCAACACAGTATTAAGATCATCAGTATGATATGTTTCACCCTGAGTTCTTTGTCTACGACCGTCTGTCTGCACAAGTATGTTGAACTGTAAGCACCTAAAACTTTTATCGCTCTGTCCAGACACAGTTTTTCTTTCTCTTTTTAGAGTCCTTACGTGCCTTTTTGGGTCAAAACATTCTGAATATGGAATCAAGTGTAAAAAGAGGGTCATCAAGTAGGTCGGGAAAAAATTAAATTTTAGCAACTATCTGATTCCACTGAAAATTCAGAAGTTTATTTCTAGCCCTGATCACTACATTATCATATTAAAAAAACACATCAAACACATGTCTGGTTGTCATCAAAAGCATATTCACTTGGCCAAATAAGAAAAAACATGCGCTCACTTCAATGACGAGGCTCTACCAACTATGCTGTCATGCTCTGCTGTCATTCTGAGACAATCTGCATGATTGCCCTAAGTTGAGAACAATGACATTTCATTTCTATCTATTGTGTCCTAAGCATTCATTGCACAGATATTTAGCTGCTCTGCATCACATGTGACACAGTGGAACCTCTGACCTTTTAGCCTGGGGAATCATTTGTCTTCCACAGTACATGCTATGTGGTTACGATGTTTTTCTTTGAGCCACCGAAAGTTGTTGTGCAATCAATCTCCTGCTGTTTTCCTGCTATTTCTTTGTCTGAGATGACAAGTAGTCAGTAATAACTGTGGATTCATCAGTTTTATCTGCTCAGCATCAGTGTTGTATAACTGCTGCCTACAACTGCGCTATAGCACAAGTTCTTCACTCTATGTATTGCCAGACATAACAAATATGTCATTGAATTGAACAGGTGAATGTGAGGTTTACGGACAAATCTGTTGTAAGTTTGCCATGTGAAAGTAATGTGGGGGTCTTCCACTAGAGGGAGCTTTAAAGCCACACATCCTCACAGAGCAGCAAAGCCAGTAACCACTTCAAACTGCAGGAACAACAACCATACATTGAGCTGTTTTATCAGAGTATAGTTTGAAGTAAGTCTGATTATGCATGGTCAATAGTTATCTGTCATGGATTGTTTCATCTTCATGTACCTCATAACTGCATGATTTAGTTGATACAGAGAGGATTGTTGGACACAGGAACTCTGCTCTTGGGTTTGTGAATCATCTCAGCACCAATCATAAACAGTAGATAATCAGACTGACATTTGAAGGCTATTACATAGTCAGAGATTGTCTTCTTTTCTAAAGCTGACGTAACTACAGCATGTAGTAGTTGAGTAAACCATAATGGGTCTTTCACTGATGGCCAGACACGTCATCCTCTATTTAAACTGACCCTCATCCCAACAGTGTAATCAAGCATCTTTATTTTGGGATTCTACCTTCATTCATACATATCTCTATCACATCATCTCTCTCTCTCTCTCTCTCTCTCTCACACACACACACACACACACACACACACATGCACGCACGCACACACGCACACACACACACACACACACACACACACACACACACACACACACACACACACACTGTTATCTCTTTTTCTATTCCTTTCTGCCCCTTTTGCACCTCAGTTTCCTACTCTGTTTGTAATTATCATATGTGCATATTTGTGTACGACAATGTTTCACCACATCCTGAAATGTGATCAGATCACAATAAAAAAATACTGCACATAAACTAAAAATGTATAACTTTGAGTCTTTTAAGTCTTTGGTGAAAGTGAAATAGAACCTATTTTCTTCTTTTTTTTTTTTTTTTACTATGTTGCCTATTTTACATAGAATTATTAAATTAATCATTTTAATCTTCATTAAAAAATCTTTTGCAAAGGTTAGCACATTTGTGTCAGAAAATGTAATTTATTTGTATTTAATATTTTTATTTTAGTTTTTTAGTTTTTAACACACACACAAACACACACTTTTACTGTTTATTTTATTTTATTTATTTGATGAACCATAGGAATTTAATTTACAGTACAGGCACATGATTACTTTTTCTATTTTAATTTTTTTAAATATATATTTTTTATTTTAACACACACAAACACACACTTTTACTGTTTATTTATTTTTATTTAATGAACTGTATGACATTAATTGTTCTTTTTTTATTATTTTTAAGCTGTGGCAATATTGTTGTTTGAATTGAACTGAATTGAATTGAGAGAGAGAGAGAGAGAGAGAGAGAAAGAGAGAGAGAGAGAGAGAGAGGTATTATCTGATCTCTTAAAGTGTCTCTAGTCTCCTCTGTGTCTACAGCTTCATGCTTATCTGTACAGAGATGTTCCTTCAGCTCCTCTCTCCACCTCAGGCTCCTTGCTTCAGTGTCCATGTCCATGAAAAATGACACACTGACACACTATTCATTCATTTATAATTTGAAAGCTGAAGCATGCTAGTTGCATGCTGAGAAAAACTTTTAAATCTTTTCCACTATACACTTTTGATGTGATATTTTAAATCCCCCCACATTTCATTCTAGATTTTTTTTTTTTTTTTTACTAGTTGCCATAACCTTCAGGTGCTGCAGGTCTACTAAGTGTAACAACCAATTAACACCGTGAAATGTAATGCAACTTAGAAATCTCTTCTTTTTTACAGTGCAAGTGAATTCAGTCGTATCTGGGGCTCATCTGTGAGCGACAGGTCAGACTGGAACTGGTTCCCGTTTGATTGAAAGTTTAGAAAAGTTAAAGAGCCACTCTGTCTGCGGGTTTGTTTACTAAGCAAAGCTCTGGGACAGCAGGCTCTCCAGCCTTATCAGCGGATTTGTGAATGGGACAATAATGAGCTCAGTTTGATAGAGCAGCCCTTTCAGGTCACATGTCACTTCATCCATTAGTTGTTGGGGTTTTTTTGTTTTTTTTTTGATGGCTCTTGTTGATAAACTGCGCAAACGACCGCTCTATGACCAATTACCAAAGGGTTTCCAATCAGGTATGTTATTTTTAATTGGATCCTGAGAGGAACATTTTAACTGGGAGCAATTGATCGAGCTGTAGAGATTATAATGACATTTCAAAGCTTTGTATGTCTAACAAATTAAATATTTAAATTTAACTGACTCGGTTAGTAGGCTAATCATTTTTTGAAATACCGTTTAGATATAGCCTACATAAAGAAAAATATAAAAATTGTCACAATAAATGAAAATAAAAAATGATTTAATTCCAAGTAAGCAGATTAGTTTGTAGAATAGTTTTTGTCCCCAATTTTAAATGGTATACATAATTCACAATGTGTAGCTATTTAAAGTGTGAACTATATTTAGCCTATAATCGAAGAAAAATATAATGAAGAATATATACTCAAACAGCGGATTTTTTATTTGCCTTGGATTTTTTCAACAAGACAAAACTGATAACAGACGCAAGTCCATACAAAATATACATTAAAGATTTGACATTGATACATTTGATCGCTTTCTAATATACAGAACATTTGTAACCCTTCAATCACCAGCTTCCTACACCCTGTAATGAAGCCTGGAAGTGTCCGTGGTTAAAGGGCCCCTCGCTGTTACCTGTAAAATCACCCAGCTGGTTATTGGACATCTGAGCGGCAGTCACACCGGGTGCAGGTGACACACTGTGATAACTGCAGCCATACATGCTGCTGTTTCCGTATGCAAACACAGGATTATAATGTCCAAGAGTCACATTATATGGTGCTGAATGTGAACCTGCGCTGCAGAGCATCCCGTCCCGCACCAGCACCGGCACCGCCACCCTCCTCGGCGCAGGTGGATACCCCACCAGCTCCAGAGACTTATCCTGCCTTTGGCGCTTGCATTTGTACCTCCTGTTCTGAAACCAGATTTTGACCTGTGTGGAGGTGAGTTTGAGGATGTGGGCCAGGTGTTCTCTCTCAGGGGCGGACAGGTAGCGCTGCTGTCTGAAGCGCCTCTCCAGCTCCGACACTTGGGGTTGGGAGAAGAGGACCCGGGGCTTCCTGCGCAGCCTGGGTCTGCTTTTTGAGTTTTTGTCACAATCAGGTGAACTGTCAAGACCGCATATCATCTCTGCACATGAGAAAAAAGATAAATTCAAACTTTGTCCAAGCATCTAAATTTCTTCTTTTGAATTGCTTCAAAAAAGCTACAAACTTTATTTAAACTCTATAAAATAACTTTTAATATGTAATAATGTTTTATTTTTCTAAAATAAAAATAAAAATCAATTGATGGTGTTGAATGTGTTTCTGCGGCATTTCCCCACATCTCTCTCTCTCTCTCTCTCTCTTTTTTTTTTTTTTTTTTACATAGGCCTGCGTTGCATTGTATTATTTCTGCAGTAGCCTATATTTTATAGTATAGACATATTCATGTTTTTTTTTTGTTTTAACATTAAAAAACAATTTTTACTAACTTCAAAATAAAGTAAAATGAAAAACAAGATGTGCTGAATAAAATTGTCTGAGTTGCAGGAAGTGATTATTTTGACGTAACCTGGTTTAACAGTAAAATCAAAACCTATTACAGTAGCCTATATAGTTATTATACTTTCCTCAAGTTCATGTTTAATCTTTTAGTTAATAAAGAGCCTGCAAAACAGTAGAAAAATGAGCACTTGTGTGCCCCTTTTCTCCTTAAACTACGTGCACGTGATTACCTATAAAAATCGTAATAGTTCAACATAGTGACCGAATAATAAAAAGAAATCTCGGTTGCCATAAGTTTAGTTGATCAATTTTGAATTTTTGGTGATTAATTACTGCAAATGTATGCGCTTCTCGGTGTATTCGATTTTACTGAAGATAAATTAATATTTTTGTTTTCAAATTGATAGATTGTAAGGAAAAGGAAAACGTGGCAGGTTTTATCCCTCCTGTCAAACGCTCAATGACCCATTCCGTCAGTGGGCCTAAACCTACAGTAACCAACCATCAGCAAGGCGTTTATACCTGGAGCTGACTGATTATCGTATAATCTCACCCTGCTCATTTGTCTCCTCTGCTGCTGAGTTGTGGGCATCGAGCTTCTCCTGCATCCCAGAGACGCACGGCTCAGGTTGGCAGTCAAACAATTCCCCGCTCCGGGACGCACCGTGCACGTGCTGATAATGCATCGGAACAACTTGATCAGTCATCAAGAATTCATTTTCAAAATCATGGCGGTGCTCCAGCTTCAAAATATCCTTCACTGAAAAAGGTGTCGTAGTGGTTGAACTGGGATGCATCACCACCCTCTTAGTTGGCTGTAAAATGATTTGGATCCTTTTCACGCGGTGTGCTCGGGCTTCTGGTGATGCTGCCGGACGTATCTCGTAACTGACTGGTTAACGAGGGCCTGGGAAGATTTAAATAATGCAAGGGTCCAGCTAGAGATCAAGGTAGAGATATATCTGTCACCCCTCTCAAAAACACTGGCCAACACCCAGCCTGCGCGCACAACTTCTCACCTTACACAGGAACACCTCACATCATATCCACCCTGCATGCTCTCTGTGTGAGAAGATAGGTCTAATTAAGAGGATTCATTAGGAAATAAGCGTTCACGGCTTAATTGCAGTATTGGCGTGATATAAAACTATTTTGTAACGATTTGTTTTTGTGACATGGGAGGGGTTGCTTACTGATTTTGTTTAAAAAAATAACATTATTCCTTTTAACGTTGCTCTTATGGAAAACATATGCAAAAAACATCCTAGTTTTTTCATGGATTTCCAGACATAGGTGAAGGACAAAGTTTGTGGCCGAAAATTTATTGAAACAAACGCTTTTGCCTGATCAGAAACATGTGAAACTACCCCAGATTAATTAACCTGTTTAAAAGGGAGTAATGCATTCAGTGTGTACCTAAACCACGCTTCTGGTCAGCCGAGTAAAGCCACTTAATCAGCATGCATGTCCTCGGGGGGCTGAGTGATCTTAGGAGATGTTGAACAGCTTTGCCATCAACATTGTTTTCCTGCCACGTTATTAGTGTTCTCAGGCCACAACAAACAGTAACACTATACCTGATGTTGTGGAAGTGGAGAGGCAGCGGCGCCAGCCAGCGATGCTTGACTGAGACCGAGACGCGCGTCCACACAGACAGGAACAGGGACAGACATGGCCTGTCCCACTGCAGGACGCAGGTAGATGTATGGAGGGCACTTATAAGTCTGAGCAGGAGTGTTTTAAAGCAGTGATTGAAACTGTTGACAGGTCCTTTATTTAGGCGACTTGAGCAATAACAGATGACAAGGTAAATTGTAACACTTCATAAAAACAAGCTTATTTATTAATGCAGAACTCATTATAATTGAATGCATGAATTATAGTAGGCCTATGTATCATGATTCTTGTTTCTTAATATTAAGAAATGATCAAATCACTATGAATTTATCAGCTAACACTTTAATGGACAATTTATGAATGCTAACTCACAGTATAGGTGGTAACTGTAACAGATATAAATTTTCCTGAAAAGTTAGGCTGGTCAGTTAAATCTGGGCTCAGTTTAAAATGTGGGTGGAGTATGATGGCTTTACTTGGTTCAGAGAAATTACAAGAACTGTATGGATTGAAACTGTCCTAACAGAATTAACAGAACAGCCAGTAAACATCCACATGGAGCCTTAGAAGAAGCAGGGGAAAAAACAAAACAGTGTAAGTGAACTATAGGACCATTGGCTTGCTGCTGTTGACAGTTGAATAAAGGTTTGAAGCTGTCTGAAACAAAATCCACCCCACTGCTGTGTCCTCAGAAGCTGTTTAAACTGCACCTGTGGTTCAATCCACACCAGTAAACCCAGTTGCTGTGTCCTGTACAAATCCCCTAAATGCCACTAGAGTTCACTGTTTCTGAGGTTTTACTAAATCCTGCTGCAGACAAGGTGTAACAGAGGTTTATGGCTGCAAGTGTTCAGTGTTTGGTCTGTCATATACAGCTCCAATAATTTTCTTCATTTTTAAAAGCTCAAATCCTTCACCATGTATGACCATTAAGAGCTTTTGTTTGTTGTTTTGAACCAGTTTTGTTTACCATTTTGTAGTTTGTTTCATCCTTTTCTTTTGCTTAGGAGAACTTGAAGCTAATGTATCAGCAAGGTTAGTCACCCTGTGTGAGGGGTTGCTTCATGTGGCTTTGGGGCACACAAATAGTATTCCTCTTTGTTATGTTTCTGTGAAGCACTTGTAACAAATGTATAAGGTGCTCCAGTTGTCTGCGTATTCAGTCACAAGCCTCTTGATTGTGGTTTGTTAAACCAATTTTAGAATGTGAAATATCTGAAAATATAATAAAAATACTTTAATTACTCATCTGCAATAAAATAATATTGTCATTTGAACTATATTTACCATTTACCTGCATGCTTTTCTTTCAAAGCTGCCATATAAACTTTATTTCATAAAGAATCTCAGACCTTTGACTGTCTGTCAAAATAATTAAATGACTGTTTCCAGTGGGTAATTGAAGGAGCATGGAAGCAGGCAAGATACTGTAAGTGGTACAGCAAGTGAATTAGTGGCAAAACAGTCTGACCATAGCATGGCAGGTAGCTTGCTACGGTGGCTGCTGCTGCTCGTGTCATGTTAAAAAACAGATCACACTACTGCTTGTCCAATGGCAAGAATGTAACAAAAGCAGGGGCAAATCTGGAGAGGAACTCAGTGAGCTCATCGGCCAATAACGACCCCACAAGGCCAGTGACTAGTCTGTACAGAATACTGGATTATGCTTTAGTCATAGAAAAAGCAACAGCAATGGCTTCTTTCATCAAGGTGTGTAAGCTGCTGGTCTCCATGTGTCCACAGCAGCGGCTGTTCTTGACTTGTAAGGGACGTCCAGGTGACCCCTGGTTCTTATCCAGATTCTGCGCTCTGCTGCTTGTCAGGTTGGTCCATGCCTGTTGACCCTCCAAACCTCAAATCTCAGCAGAGGATGTTCAGCAGTGATAAAACAGTGTGCTCATCACTACCTCCTCAACAAAGATGAACACTGACTTAATTAAGTTCAACAGATGACCCTCACAATCTCTGCAATGATGAATCTCAAGGCCAGCAGATACTGACTTGACACTTCTCCAAGTCAGGCTGGGAACTTCTGCAGTCTCCTCCAAGAAGAACATGCTCCTCTTCTCCTACAGTACCTTTTAATAATCAAACTCTCTAACTCTGGGCTCCAAACTGTTCCTGATGAATGCAATCCGACTGGACAACTTGGTGGTGTTTAGTGAAATGAGGGACTGTTTAGCTCTGAGTGGAGCTATTAGTTGCGTTGTGAAGACGTAGAAAGAGAAAGAGTTCATAGAATAAAATATAAAGCAGAATGCATGAGTCAAAGTGCCATGTTCTTTATATCTAGATTCCAGCTAATTTGGTGGCATACTGATTTTACATTCATTATGATCCATTAAGCGTTAACTAATCACATAAACTCATAGTGGTTTGATGATCTCTTAAAAGAGAGAAACAGGAATCTGGGATACATCCTGCATTAATTAATTAATTAAATCATTATTATTCATTCGTTAGTTGTGCATTACTCAAGTCTGCGTTTTAACATTATAATTAAGTCTTACCAGTTTATTTTGTCCATCAATAGGCTATTCAAAACAAAAGCTTAGCAACACAGACTAGAACAAGAGTTTCAGAGTGGTGAGTTATTAATCTGTAACAAATGTATCTTTCATCCATAAAGTTTTAACTGAGCTCTGTCTCTACATCACAGCAACAACTTTATGTCCATTGAGTGTCTGGAGGGTAGCTAGTGTTTGGAAGGGAGAGGAGAGGTGTGAGGTGTGTTTTTCCACTGGTGTTTTTGAGGGCTTGTCGGACTAGCTGTTTGGCAAGCGTTAAATGAGGCTCATTTACTTTCATCCCTGTGACGTCACAGGGATGAAAGGGAAACAAAGGAGCTGTTTTCAAGCAGTTCAGAGCAATGTTTTCTGTGGGAGATGGGAACTCCATTTGGGCTGGACTTTGGGCTTTTTCACTTTTCAAACTTATTACATGCACAAAAAAGGTATATAACTCAATAAAGGAGAGACCTTTGAGACCTTTGATTTACTGTATAGACTATAAAAATGAATTAATGAATTAAAGTCTCATCATAAGCATAGCAGCTGAACCCATGAAAAATAGTCATGTGATTTGAACACATGGATATTTAGTTTGAAAATGCATTTGCATTTGGTGTGTTATTATATGTAGTATTCAACATCTGTATCCACTGTAGATGCTGCTTTAGCCTCTCCCTGGACCTGCTCTCTAAGTAAGATGAATGTTTTGTCTTAAATTATGGTTAAACAGAACCTTAAAACTGCAATGCTTAGCTTCTCAACAGTGATATTCTGTGAAACCAACACATCTCGTAAACCAAGAAACCTGAACTTCAAAAGCAGAGGGTAAAAAAACTCTGAAGTCAACTTTGAATTGTTTGACACCTTGGGGATTTCAGGGTGTCCAGTTTGATGGGTAAATTACTTTATAATTACAGCAGAGTTCTCTGAGGGCTTAAAGCAATGCCCTCTCTGAGTTTCTGTGACTCCTGTTCCTTAAAATCAAAGCCTTTCCTATTGATTCCACCATTTGTCCCCTCACTGTAACATAAGAAGCTTGCTAAGTACAGTTTACCACAAAATACCCCTAATTCATCATACAGCAAAATAGGAGGTTGATAGCAGCTGAAAGAGGAGATAAAGGTGTCTTGTACTGAGTGAAACTGAACCCAGCAATCCTGTGGCCAACAAGCAACTAAATATACTCATCAAAATGTTATGTGACATTGACAATTCCTTTCAGGAGAGAGGGAGACGTTTTAGTGTAGACTTACTCTGTAGTTCTGAGATATGGGAGCATTTCCTCATATTCTCCATGGGATGCATTTGGGTTTATACAGAGACACTGAAGCGGAAAGATGCTATCCTAGGCAGCACGGTGCTCAAGTGGTTAGAGAGGACCTATAAGTTACCTCCAAAACAACCAACCTAATACCAGTGTGTATCAATGCGGAAAGGTTCATGATCAGGAAAACATGAACTACAGCTTTAGAGTGTATTTATATATATGTTAGGAGAGGCAGAATAGAGTAGTGTATCATTTTGCTACCATAACCAAGGTGTTTGCTTTGAACCTGTTTTCTATGCTATGGAGACATCTTACATTCATGAGTGTATTTGGGATTGATTGGCACTGTATATTTGTATTGAAATGGTTACAGTCATGATACTGCATTGCCTGCAACCTTATGTAAATGTAACTGAGCATTTTTTGTACTTTTAGTTGTGTGGTTTTATGACATGTAATCTTACTAAGTAACGTAAAAGTACTTCTACTAGAGGAGGATTTATACATTATGTTTGTACCCCTGGAAATTAACATTGAAACCACATACTGCACCCATTACAGTATGACAAAATCTAGGGATCTGGTTCAGATTCCCACGAATACTTTCAAACACTTTCCACCTTATCAGACAATTTGTGGGTCATTGTAACCCATATCTGAATCAATGTTTGCATTTTAATAATAATAATAAGTGTAAGCATAATAGCGTCAATTGCATCATCTGTCAAAGTCTTCTGATGCATCTGACCAGATAAATGTCAATCCCACATGTTCATGTATCATCACCTGCTCTTCTACACTAATTTAAACCCCTACTATTATCATTTGTATTACTGCTTCTTGAAATGTTAATGGTCAGTCATGATGTAGGTATTTTAACATATTTTGGCTGTAATTAAACACTTCTTAATTCATAAACCCCAGAAAATGGTTTAATGTAGTTTACTGTGAGGCAAGTACACCAGCAGTAACACATCCTTTGTTGTAGTCATGTTTTGACCAAATTAGAGCCAACTTGTGCAGTGTTTCAGATTGCAGACATATTACCTACAGTAAACCAGTATTGTCTTACTTATTCAGGCGTTCTCTGGGATTCCTGGTAGCGATATGGCTATAACAGTAATGGAAATGTAAACACGACTTTAACATTGCGTTTCAACATGTTGAACATATGTGACATCCAGTTTTCAGCCACTAGATGTCTCTGCCGCACTGTGTTTTTGCCAAGGGCTTTAACAAAGGGATTCATTTCGCCAACCTTGATGATCAATAAGTCAGAAAATAGCATTCATTTATGTCCTGCAGAGTGCACTTCACAAATTGTAGGACACACTGATGCAACTGCAAAAGTAAAGCATATATATATATATCTTCATCTCATCTTGTCAGTTGCATTTTCATTGAGACTGAACTTGAAATATTTCCTTACAACGTCCTCAATGACCCTGTCATGTGTAGTCGTGTTCCTCTAAGTCTTATCATATCCTCCATGTCTGACAGAAAGGCTAAGCTGTAGTGTAAGACAAATGGCGCAAAGGAAAGCTAAAAACTATAACATCGTGTGGAACATGACTTCATCCATATTGGTGAAACCTGACGGTCTTTTCCAATGTTCACTGTTCAGTTGGAGAGCTGTTAAAATAGTCAGGTACTGTGAGAGAAAGCAACATTCGAGAGCGTTCAAGAGCATTTCAACTGCACCAGTGAAGTGACTTAATATGATGCTCAATTGGCTCCATCAATTTGATTGGCTTAAGCAGACTTTGGTGCACAAATGGCATAGTGTTCTGCAAATTGAAAAAATAATAGACTACATTGTCTATCCACCTATATATTCTGTGCATGTGTGCAACCATGTTTGTAAATGTTTGGTATATTCTTTTCAGCATATTGAGAAGAAAAAACTCTATTGCTTTTGATTCTAAGACAAATCTAGAGGTACTTTGGCAGGAATGGATAATGCTCTGTTTCATCTCTTTCCCTTGCCACTCCAGTAAAATGTGATCTAATTTTATTTCCCGTCCATGGGTATTTCCCCACAGAAAAGAAGGGATAGTGATTGCTGGGTAAGATTGGAGTGGATCTAATCTTCCACTGCTCTCAGTCATACTCCATTTCACTGCACATCTAATTTGTCACACTGCTGATGAATATGCCACAAGTTTCATGGGAAAGAGAAGGACATAATGAATATAAAACACACTGGGAGAGGGGAGAGGCAATAGATGTACCACACTAACCACACTAACCGCAGTGCATTTGTCCCATCAAATTGCTGACACTATGCATGCACTATGGATACAGTGCTTTCCTCCCTCAGAATTTGATCAAGAGGTTAAAACAATGCCACACAATGGTTGTTGTTTGCCTGCAACTTGTATGCAGGAGCTCCATAGACACTGATGATCAATGACTAAACAGCCACTCTGTTTGTACAAGGAGAACTTACATCAGCTCAATGCTGTGCACACCACTGTGAAAATCAGAGTGCTCTGTAGAGGTGCGCTTGTCAGAAATGCATGCATTTATCACTCATATTTGAGTGACAGTGTGAGTGTTGCAGGTAGATATATTTTAACATTGTTTCAAAGCAGAAGGTATCATAATGTTGTATCTGATGGCTCAAATGAGGCACTGTTTCATTACCAGCTTTAAAAAGCATTAATGTCAAACTCAAACAGATGGCATGAATTGAATCTGCATAAATTTTATATTCTAATTTCATCATTATTCATTATTGCCCTGGTTGTGATTGTCAGGGTGGTGATACACTCTGCAGCAGTCCAAGCGACAGGCAACAAAGTGAAATCTGTTCAAATGTATACTGTTAATAAGACGTGTTGAAAGCTAAAAGTCCATCCCAACTGCTTTTAAACATTACCCACTACATAACTGCTGCTATGTAACTGAGCAAAAAGTGAGAGACACATTTTTTAAGTGTTTTGTTCTGTCCATCATGCTTGTGCTAAATTCATTGATGAGTTGAGAGTGAGTGTCTCTTTAAAGAAGAGCACGATAGAATCTGTGTGCACAGCTGCTGCATCACCTATCCATGAGACTGGAGAGCGGCTGATGAGAAAGCCCTTCAGGACTCTTCTCTAAATAGGCATGAAATTATATCTCCCTCTGACTGAGATTAGCGTCCATGGAGCCTCATGCGTTCTGCCCCCTCTTTTCCTCAGGCTCTCCAAACAAGCAGGCACTTTGCAGTCTCAGCTCGTTTGTGCTCAAGTTTAAGAAAGTTCATTTTCATCAGGAGGCGCTCTCCTTCATCTTCCTTTGTGGGTCCTGCAGGATTTGTCACATATACAAAAGGAATGTGGTAAACTAAAGCAATGTGATGTGCTTATGATTTGTGTCACTCTAGTGTCATCAAAGTGGAAAACCTGCAGGTAAGCGTACAGTAAATGGGACAGCAGTTACTTTTAGTAAGAACCAGTATTGGACAGAAACACAACTCCGAATTAATTTGCTAAAATTTGGTGATGTTTCTCTGTATCTCTTGGACATGTCATAAGCACCTGGATGCTAATTAAGCCATATCAAGTCAAAAGGGGATATTTTAATTTTGTATCCATCTCGGTTTCTGCTGCCCTGAAGTGGCCAGAAAATCAGTAATTGCAGGTTTAATGTGTCAGTGCTCTGCAACCTTTTTTGCCGCCATACTGGCAACCTGAAACCTAATGCTGTCATTTGCTGCTACTGTCACTGAAATGCTTCATAAAACATTTCATAAGCCCCACCATGCCCCCAGCATACACCTGTAGGCACTGAGTCTACATTCTCATAGGTTAAGATTGCACATCCCCACAATTCAGCATTTACATCCATTTCACACAACTTGGCAGACTGAAATGTCACTGAGGCCTGATAACAAAAGTTGATGATCAGGTTATGGCCACACTTGCTGAAAGTTTGTAGCTGGAGTGTGCCTTGATTACCTGTTAGATGAACGTCCAAAATCATTTTTTTCTTTCCAGCTTGTTCTTTTAGTTTTGAGAGTATGAGGATAAAACAGACATTGATGCAGCTCTTTGAAAGTTGGTGCCAAGCGTTTGGGATGATGGCAACCCAAGGACTGAGCCTGTTTTCATTTTTCATGTTGCTGAGGACGTTAGAAATGCCAAAAGCCCTGGATATTATCATGGTGTCATGGTTGACACATTTATTTCACATTTCGTGGTCCGGTAAAAGAGGTGCTTGATGAATGGAATTAGCAATCATAAACTCCATGTCTTAATCAGACAACATTTGACACTTTCACTGATAATCGCATTATGATACTTTTGTCTTATGTGTTCTCTAAGTTTATCTAACCGGTAGGTCAGGCCTTACTGAGTATGCATCAGCTTCCATCTATTAAACAACATATTTTGGTGTTTGCTGATAAATAAACCAAAGTCATTAAGTCAGCGGCACTTTCCTGAATGTTTTAGGGCAGTTGATGGAAAACAATGTAGAGGCCTAAAGGATTTCAAATTTGTAGATGTTGATGCAAATCTGCAAGTGATAATGGATCCAAATAAGTGAAACAAGAGCAAAGCAACATATTTCATACCATATGCCAGATATGATAAATATTTTATTTCTGATCAGCAAAAGACACACAATTGATGCATTTGTATCTTTCATGACTTTTCAGTACAGAGGAAAAACCCAAACATATACACAGTATGGGTATATATGTATATGGGTATATTTTAAAGTGCAAGTGATTCACAAGGGTCAATCATGCGTTACATAGCATCAGGAACCTCAGCAATCTTAAATCCTCGATAACTTTTTGAATCTTAGTAAAATAACTGTCACGTATTTATGAATACAAAATAAACTTTACTAGTCACCGAAGCTTTTTGATTTTGTTTAAGCGCAACATTTATCGATCTATTTCAAGTCTTAAAAGGAAAGAGTACCATGAAGTGCCAGAAGTGAGGGAGTCTTTAGTCTCTAGTGTTCACAAAACTCACCGTGGGCCAATTTAATAATGCTCCCGTACCACCTTAAGCACCCTATACTTGAATTAAAAACAACAAGTAATTGAAAACCATATACTTTTCTCACTTTTGTATTTTCTAACAGCCTTCATGGGTCACTTGAACTTGGGCATGTCCTCGTCAAAACAGACATTCAGTATACAGGTACATTCTCTGAAATTACCATTACATTTGACTTGGTGAGGAAACAGTCAATTTGCCCTTGCCAAATATGTTTGACACAAGGAATGTTCATAGAAAATAAATATGAAGACATGGATGGACAAAGAAAATGTGTAAATGTGGACCGATGCTGAGCTCGCTGTGTGTTGACAGATCTGAGCGGCCACAGTGGAGGGGCATCTGGACAGCATCATACAGGGAAGTAACAGTTTAGCAGCAGCTGTTGGGTTTTGGATTTACCCATGGACAACAAAGATACAGACATATGTATCAATAGTACATGAAGAAGCCCTGACCCTTCAGGATGCGAAATATTCAAACTGATTTCCATTCACTGGGTAAATAAAACATGCCTTAATTGCAAATGTGCTGAATGTTTCAATGCCCTTTATAGTGGTTAAGATGCAAAGTGCATATTTACCATAAAATAGTAAGCTAGGAAACACTACAGTGTGACTATAGCTCTTAACTTCCCAAGTGATTCCTTCAGAACTGCTGTCCTTTTGCACCAAATGACACAAAAGAAATGATCATATTCACAGAACAAAAAGAAACACTAGTTTACAAAAACCACAGAAACAGAAAGTAATATAGAGGAGCAATGCCTTCATACTGTGAGTCCAGTATGAAAGCATACATGCTGCTGCTTTATTCACACAGCATTGGCTGGCACTGAATGAAATAAAGGTCAATTTATGTGTTGCTGTGAATCCTTTGTATGTGAGATTATTGCATAGTTTGGAAATCTTAACATAGCTATTAAATTGACAGTGACATCTCTGTTTTTCTGGTCTGTTCGCTCATATCAATCCAGGACAATATGTTAATTCACTTTTTTTCAAACAGGACTGGGTTAAATTCCTTTCGTGAAGTCAAAGCAAAAAAATGTAACGACAATCCAAATCAGGCAAGCAAACCCTTTCTGCCCAATTTCCTTATCATTTTGTTATCAAAGTATTTTTGATTTGCAAGGTTTGAATGTTCAAGAAATGAACTGAACCCAGCCCTGGTTCCAAGTTCATCTCTATATTGCATTTTTTAATGTGCACAATGTATCTGCAATTTACTCCCAAGCAGAAACTAACTTAAGCCATTAATTATCTAATTGAAGTGAATGGCAAACCACCATCTATCTACTAAGTATAGATAAAACAAACACCAGCATTAAGACCCTTCTCAGTGACTTGACTCTGTAGTTATCTACTGATTCTGAAAGATTGTCTCAATCCCTGAAGGCCATGAAACATACATTCGTATCTGCAAAAATGTTCAGATTTCATATATTGTTTTTGGAAGGGGATTGCTAAATGGATGACATCTACTGGGACTTTTTGTTACACTGATGTACAGTTATGATGCCCCTTAATATACACAAACCATCTTGAACTTCTTACCTAGTGAGACAGCCTGTCATTTAAATACACCTCACCAAAAACCCATACATTGTTAAATACTTCAGAGCAACGATCAGAATTTTGCAACATTTGAATCAGCATCTGATGACAGTCACAGGGTTGTTTGCTTATGTTGTCAGGCGATTTTCTATGATTTTTGTGTACTTGGTTATTAATATTTAATGTTAACATGGGACTATAAAAAAAGACTTTGGGACAAAGGGCCAAAACAGATTATTATCTCTCTTGGATCTTTCCCATCTCTTTCTCTACTTTATAATATAGATAAATTATATAATACAATACAATCACAAAACAAAACAAAAAAATCAAGGGATGAAGATAATCACTAGCTACAACTAGAACTGATCTCTGTGTAGGCATCTTAAGGAAAATTTATTTTAGCCTATGCAAACCAGTGCAGAACCATCAAAACTTCACTATGAGTGTTCTTGATGCTGGTGTTGGTTTTACTGTCATTATACCTGGCCAATCTTCAATAATGTGCACAAGCCTCCAGCGGCGAACAAGCACATCTAGCAGCTGCAATGACAACCTTTTTATCAACCAGAAAGTGTGTCAAAATTAAGCTATCATTTTGTTGTGGTCCCTTGTAACACCCATGAAGAAGATCACCTGACTTGAATGACCAACCTTGTTCCCCTATGACCAGCACAGAGTCATGACATGGGTCCCATTCAGTCACCAGAGTGTCAGCTCACTTTTTTTTTGGCATAGAGCTCATGTTCAAATAGGAGCCATGACTGAACTGCTTTTTTAAAATCTGTAAACTAATTAAAACTACAATAATGCATTAAAATAAAAAAAACATTAAATAATATAGTAGGAAAATAAATATCATTCCAACAAGGCTTTTTTTTTTAAATAGTCATTCTCAATCTTGACACTGGAAGCCAGTGTGTATGTCACGTTATTCACCTCAGAGAATGATGATCATCAGTCCAAGAAGATGGCTGCTCTCAGTCTCATTGGTGAACGTGCTAATTAGCTACTGCACATACACTACTGCTTCATGCTCAGTTAAGAACATGGATACAGATTCCACTAAACATGGTCCCACGTATGCTGTAGAGCTCAACAGTCATATGCATTACAAGTGTCTGGATACAAGATATGCAAAATTGACTTTTTCTAATAGTTAGACTTGGCCATGATGTGGACAATCCTTATGTGCAGGATGATGATTTGAAACACATGACCATGGCGACATCTGCCATCAGAAAAAAAAACACACGCACAAAAAAACTATTATAAGTGCTATAGCTATACACTCTTTTGGTATTTCATGAATAGCATTCAGGGCAGTTTGTAGATATTTGGTCAGTTTAAGGTAACCTCTCAAAGGTTATCACGAAACCTCTACAGACCTCGCTCTGTATGAGCACTCTTTAGAGGGCTAGCTATGGCTGTCTTAGATAACTTGGTATACAGTACATTTTATCTGTTATGTTAGTGTCAGAAAATAGATATGAAACTCATTTCCACATCACATGCTCAAACTTTGACTGGCCTTGTCACTAAAATATTAAATACATCTACCAATCATTTCTCATTTCTATCAATGAACTAATAATAATCCAGGTACTGATCTCTATTTATGAACAAATGTCTGGATTATGAGATTTGTGTACGGACTTGTGCTCTAGAGGCGTGAAACACTATGGCTGTTTATTTAGTTTTTTTGTTTTTGTTTTTGTGTTTTTTGCTTGGCATTAAAAGACATCTTAAGGATTCATTTGCTTTGGAGGAGGTGAAGAGGAGTGTGCAGGACCATGTTGCGCAGATGCAACAGCCACATGTTCAACACTAACTGTGAGCAGACACGTTTGAAAACAGTCGATGGAAGGGGGAGATCTCTCAAGCCTAAAGTGTAGGATATACAATATAACAACAATCAAACTCTGATATCAACTCTATGGGCGTTCCAGCATTCCCTAGAGGTGCATATTTCTGTAACTTCCAGTCTAGCGGAGGAATGTATTTTATCACCCCTAGGGAATAGAGGAGCTTTCGTGATGTTTTAAGGAGTGTGTGTGGAGTTTCTGAATCTGAGTGGAAGTTAGGAGCTGTCACTGGCAGAGCGCTTTTTGCCAAAATGACTGGCAGAGTCTCTGTTTCGCAGATTAGGCTGGATCTTGTACATATGGGGACCCATGGACCAGCGCCAGCTCCCACGGCCCTCCACTCCAGTTGGGATGGCGGCAGCTGCAGCCACAGCAGTGGATGGGCAGGGCTTGTTCTGCAGCAGCTGAATAAGCATGGTCATCTCTGGGCCCAGCCGCGACACCATGCTGGTCCGAACGCGGTCCACCGTGTCCTCATCACAGTCCATCAGACTCTGTAGCAGCTTACCATAAAACCTAGGACAACAAAACAAAGCACCACAGAATGTCTTTTGCGACTGAAGAAACCAAAAACTAAAGGGCAAAAATGTAAATGTAAAAATGTACAGCATGCTACAATATATTCCTGTTTAATGCCTCTAACAGTTCAAATCTTCATAGGTATTTATACATATTTGCACATGTGCTCTATAGTCTCTGTAGTCATCCATCTGGTAGTGACCACCCCCTCTGCTGTTACTACTAAGCCTTGTGCTCCACCCTCCCAGCCCTTTTGTATCTACTCCCAACCTATCCTACATGTAGTAAAACAACAATAGGAAGGAAAACATGCAAACTTGATATTCCTGTTTCATTTTCTTTCATTGTATGAAAGAATGTATAAAGCAGATGGTAACCAAAACACAGAAATCAATACAAATGAAGCCATCTGTTTTGCTGCATAAATCAGGGTCAGAGGGGTATTTGCAACATGCCAGTCATGTATAGTTGTCATTTATGTGATGATTGAAACACATGTCTCCCATTCACTTAAAATGAATGACAGCTGTATTTACTGTCTGATTGTTTCCTTCACTGGATTAAAAAAATAAAAAAAGACTTTGTGTTCAAAGAGCCTGTCGAACATCACAAGCTTCAAACTCTGAAATGACTGTTATTTTTTCCTGAATGCCACTTAACAAGCCATGTACAATGTGTACCAGATCATAACCTCGATCAACTTGTTCTTAAAGTATAAGCATATAGTAAATAATACAGTACTGATTACCTGTTGGGGAAGTGACTTGGTAGCTGTGCCACTTCACCAATAGCATCTGGGTTCGATCGGGCAACAGTGCAGATATTCAGCTTGCTGTAACACTCCTCTTGGACGTCAGATATCATTCTTTGGAAGGTGGAGCAGCGGCGAATGGTGGAGAATGCCTTCGAGGTGATGCCATTGGCAATGCACTTAAGGCTCTCCTTCACAAATGCTTTACCCTGTAAAAAAACAGCAGTGCTTCACACATTCTTGCCCTGACAGTTACACCCATATAATACGACACAACTCATGTGCACGTAGAAACAGAGAGAATGACATACTGCGTGTAGTCTTTGTGAAATTAGTGAAGTGTATACCTGAGTGTCAAATTTAGCAGCACTGTATAGGAAGGACTTGCAGATGTCATGCATGCCATCTGTGTCACAAGTTGAGTTTTCCAGGCAGGCGAAGGCTCCGCAGCCAACTTGGAGGGCACTGTTGAGACAGCGTGCCACATCTGCTGTGGGCACAGAGAATGGACCATCAGCAGGGGAGCCAACAGTGGGTTCACTGGGAATCACTGCACACTCACTGAGCTCATTACACAAGGGTTGTCAGGGTTTCAGCAAAAAAATGTGGCGAACAAAAGAGAATTTTCATACTTTGGTGATTCACAAAAGACATACAGTCACTCGGGGCAAATAGTGACTTGACTGGAGATTAGACACCTTACAACTCAGACACTATTTGGCACAACTGCACTTTTCTTTTGGCAGGGATGTATATTCTACTGTTCTTTTCAGCAAAGCCTGGATGAGCAGCACCAGAAATACCAAAGAGTTTCCTGAAAATTGTTGGCGTGCCTGTTGACACACACAAACATACACTTGTACCGCTGGCACAGACACATACACACACACACACACACACACACACACACACATGCTGCCACCAGACTCTGTTCTCAATTTTACACAAGCTGAATTTGAGGACTCTGCCTCACAACCACATTTATATTCGCTATTAACTAAGCACATGTCACAGTCCAGATAAACATCCAGAATTGATCCAACAATATCTACATCTACATCTACATAATGAAGTACACATTCAGAAAATGCTGCCATATTCATTTTAGAATGGTCACATGACTGGAATAGTTATTAGGCTGATTAGCCCACAAGTAACCCTGATCCCCATCTTTGTAAAACACATGA
The DNA here is from genome assembly GCF_021292245.1 of Micropterus dolomieu. Classification (NCBI taxonomy): domain Eukaryota; kingdom Metazoa; phylum Chordata; class Actinopteri; order Centrarchiformes; family Centrarchidae; genus Micropterus; species Micropterus dolomieu. The sequence continues at coordinate 27,572,475 of NC_060170.1, forward strand.
AACAGCTACCCCACAATAATTCAGTCCATTTTCCAAGTCCCTGCAACCGACATGAAATTTTACACCAAGACAGAGACTATAAAACATCATCTGTAAATCAGAATAACCAGATAGTTGGCTTTCCTTATTCCTCATCCAAGAATCCACTGCAATGGCAAGCTGCCTGACTCAAATCCTTTGTAATAACCATTAAGTATTGTCACCGCGGAGCCTAAGCCTACTTGGCAGACTTCGAATCTGGGGCCCCATGTTGACCTGCACAGTCAGATAAAGTCTGCCTGCCATCAGGGACCAGAGATTGTTCTCAAAATACAGAGAGTGAGCTGCAAATCGTATGATGATGAAGCAATTCCTGCAGAAGGGAACCAGCATCCCTGTTACTCATTGCCTTATATCAGTGGGCAGTACCTTTGTGTTAAAAAGGAAAGCACTTGAATCAAGCCATGCAGATTTATGATTTGCAGTGTAATGTACTGATGGTTATTACTGGGGCTTTCTTTTCTTTGATGGATAAAACATTATAAGTAATAGGGTTTCAAGACCCCAGTAACTAAACAGTGTAGCTTTTTCTGAGGCATACTGAGAAAAAAAACCCACAATGGTGTAGCCTACTTCTTTTCGGACTTGAAGGCTACACAGGAAGGCTACACAGGAAGCTTTATGTTTTATGCATTGAAAAACCTCTCAAGTACACTATGCTTTATGTATGTAATGCTGAATAGTGGAACCTATGCAGCAGCCAGAGCACTGAGGAAGAGACTATCAGCATGACACAGCCTGCACTCTCAGGTGTCAGCACCAAGGTTCATGCTCATCTGTTGCCGGCAGGACACCGGCATTAACCACAGCGCTAATCCCGCAGCCTTCTCCATGAATCAATGCGCTCGTTTAGACAGAAAAGGCTGCATAGGCCAAAAAAAAAAAAAAAAAATTGTGAGAAAAAAAATCTCTACATAGTTAGCGAGCAAAGGTAAGGCTGAGCATTGTAGAAATGCTGTGTAAAAAAGCAAGCAGTGCACTCTGAGATATGCAGATAGAAGGGGCGTGTTACTTACAAGGGCTATTGACAGAAAAGCGTGCTCTCCTGGGCGAATAAGACTCGTTTTGATCCAGTTCGTATGCAGATGCGTTCAGCACCATCAGGAGAAAAAGTCCGGTCCTCAAAGGCATCGTCCTCTCAACACAGATAATACAACTAAATGTAAAGAGACGCCTTCTGCTTTGTGTGTAATTCATAAGATTAACGCTACCAAATCTTCTGCAGCGCCGAAAACAGAACAAATGTAGGCTATTACAAGTAAGCTTCCAGCTATCTCTTTACACTGGACTCCTCACTATCCTTTTGACTTGCATGACAGATAGGACCGATGTTAAGTCTGCAGGGGTTTATATGGGAGCGCTGAACAGTACGAGTTGTGCGTTTGGACCAATCAGAAAGCAGCATTCAAGACCGTGGTCTTGGTCTTTTCACTACTAATTCATAAAACGATATCCAGCAGTGTAGATCTTACAGCTCAAAATGAAGAATGTGGGCATTATTTCATATAGAGGCTTTTAATATATTTTTTTGCAATTTACCGTGTGAAACATGCTATACATTTTCCCATTAATATAATTTCATCCCGTCTCTTTGGCTTCAGCCACTATTACCTTCATTACTGAAGTAGGCTTAAACAATCAACCATCACCACTATGATCACTTATTATGAGACGATTCAGATCTTAAATACTGTTTTACATATCAACAGTTTCCCTCTAATTCATAGGAGTTTTTCGCAGGAGTTGTATTTATTTGTTTTCTGACTGCCCATTTTGTAAACATGCTGCAATCCTCCTGTGCAGGCTGACATGAAACCATGCTAGCATATGATATTGGCAAGGGTGCTATATCAAAATTATTATATTTATATTTTATTTCAGGCTTCTTTTCTAAGATTTATCATCAAATGTATTGGAGCAAAGGACCAAGTTACATCTTACCATTTATTAATTTAGCTGACTTTTTTATCCAAAGTGTCATGCCCAGGAACACATTGGAGGATATGTCGCTGTGGGGAATTGAACCTGGGTCTCTCACACCAAAGGCATGTCAGAGGATAACAATCCTGTTTATGTATTAGGACCAATATGTCATTTGTAGAAACACAGAATGCATGTGGAAATTTGCCAGTTACTTCCTGTGTCATAACAAAATTAGGAAGCTTAGATATTATATAAAGATATTCTACATTCCAATCTTTAATGTCTCTAAAGTTTAATATGAAACGTTGCAAACTTGTTTCACTAGTTTGGTGATATTTGGAACGATATGTTCGGAAGTGTAAGGTATAACAGGTTTGATTGTTACTAGTATAGATCATCAATGCACACATCTTTTCTTCTATCTGAACACACAAAATTTCATTGTGTTGTGGGGTTGTGGGTGTGGAGTTATGTTCTTCCACAGTTAACCAAACCCTAAGAAACAATTAATGTTTAAAATGGAGAACATCATTTAATGGTTTTGTGTTTTGCCTCTTTTAGTTGTTAGTGATTGTGAGTTATCTGTGGTAGCGTGGTGCTTTTGTTTTGTGGTCAAAGGGAGTGTCTAAAGAAAAACATTGGGGAGGGACTTGCTTTTTTATGATACAGCCCTTCTCATCACCACACTAATTTTTCTACAGTCCCTAATCTCCACACTAATAGACCCAAGTGTATTTAACCAACTCGGTGCTTAATTAAATGCCCGATATCAACCCAGAATATTCAAATGACATGTGACTCTATTTTTTTATCACTCTGGCATTTTCCTGAACCGTGCTTAATGACACTATTGTCGCTGAACGTGGCGATAAACTATCTGCGTTGTTGACCTAAAGTGTGGGTAATGATTGCTGTTGACCTAATTCTCTATTCCCTTCTTCCCAAGTCAGTGAAATGTTGGCTCAGAGTCCACTAACTTGCAGCTGCACGTGCCGGCATACAGAGGATGATGTGTGGGACTCTAAGCTATCATTAATCATGGAGGCCTCACGCCTCTTCACCCAGTGCAACGCTCAACTATTACAGACAGAATCAGACGCTAGGAAGCTGAATTGTCCTGATAATAAGAATGTGGAATAAAAGAAAATGTTTAGTGATTTGAAAAATCTTTGTATGAAATAGATATACAAAAGAAACTTCTTTTTCTGCATAAATAGCTTTTAAATATCAAGTGAACAGACAAACTTCTCCACACTTCTTAAATTATTCAAGTCATGTTTTGCCATCAGATGTACAGTTCATTACAGGGGTCAGTGTGTGCCGAGCATAAATCACCCCATTAGTTTAATTAGTAAAATATTTGTGATATTTTCCTTGCACATTATGTCAAATCACATAACATGCAATTTTCCTGTTTCAGAGAGCAGAAAAGGTGTCTTTCTCCCAGTGCATTGTCAGGTGGGCATGGTGTCAAGCTGCTGGCACCTAGTCTCTTCGCCGAAATCCAAATATGGGCCCCTGCCAGCTGCACCAATAGCCTTTGTCATGGAAAGATAATATGAATGCAACAGCCTAATGAATGAGCTATTATCTATTGTCACAATCAATCATTATCATTAATATTATCATATCTGTCATTAACATCTCATCCCTGAAGGGCATCTGTTAAATGTTAGACATGTGATTTATGAGAATTTAGACAGTTCAAACTCAGCTTGAACACTAGTGACTATCTCAAAAGAGACCAGAGGTTTACTTATAGCATCTTTTCAACAGTAATGGAGTTTCCAGAGTGACGACTGGTGGTTGGCTTTCCTCCCTGCAAATTAGTTGTGAAAAACAATACGTCAAAGAGCAGCCTGCTTGCTTATTGGTTATGTCAGCACTCTTTAAATTAAACCTGAAGAAAACAACAATCTGAGATTTGAGTCAGATGTTGAGCTGATTTTCTTGCTTGCCGTGAATATGTTGCTGCTCTTGCATTTATTACAGCGGGTGGGATTTTTCGGTGTGTCTCAGCTGAAACTGAGGACCTGAATTGAGAGTTTATTCATGAGTTTGGAAGTCGGTCTTGTCCTTGTTAGCTCATCACTGCAGACTCTTCTTTTTTGGAGCATAGCCATACCACAAACACATTTGAGAAGACCACTTCTGCGTCCTCTGGGGGAAAGGATAATGAATTCCTTTGTCAGGTAGAAGAAGATGATTCACCCTGTTTTCAGAAATATAACAGGCAACATTGGCATTGTGCTGGAGATAGAGGGCAGAGTTCACTGAAAGGACAAACCTGTTAAGCAGAATGAACAAACAGAAAAAAACTCCTGCTGCAGCTTGAGAGTTTTGCATTCATTTACATTGAGGTGGAAGAACTGATTCTCTGATTAGAGGTCACTTTGCATCAAAGTTGAATTTCGCCCTGAGCTTATTGCTGTTTGCCTGACAGCAATTTCCTCTATAATTATAGGATTACGAGATTGCAACTATGACAAGGGATTTGAAATTAGTGTAACAAATGGGAGGTTGGTCTTTTATCAAGCACAAGCAAATTAATCACAAATATTGCTAATGTCTCCACTAAAGCTTTTTAACAAGTTTATATAATGAGTTATGTAAAAGCACTTGCAAGATGTCACCTGAAGGACAATGCCAGTCTACATGTGTCCACAAGAGGGACTTTTGTCAGATGTTCCTGACTTACATTGGCTATTACTGTAAAGCGAAACCTTCAAACACTCAAATGTTTCATCTTATTGGAGGGATATGGGGAAACATTATGATTGTTACAACCAAATTACCCACCTTTTAAAACCAGTCAGTGGTAATGTGTTTGCACCTACATTTAGAATTTTCTGTGTTCATGTGTGACGTTTGGTCAGGGGGATAATGTGTTTTTGCTTTCTAGCGGCAGATGCTTGTGGTGTTCACATGAGAATAACACTTAATTTTTGAGGAAATATTTTGATCGGGAGGTGAGCTGCGGGCAGCAGCTCTACACAGTAATGACAGACAAAACCAGGATCTGTCCAATACACTCATCACACAGCAGCGCCATCAGCTGTCAGAACCCCCCGACGGTCACTTTTAAATTAATCATAAAATATTTCTAAAAAATATTTTAAAACTGCTTCCATTTATCAAATTATCCTGTCCAATGTTGAAACCACAGTTATCATTGAGAGGAAAGTGGAGCAACTAAACTAAGATTTGATTTCTGTAGGCGTAGTGAACAGCCATTGTAAGCACAAGCATAGCTATTGTAAGTGGTATTCAAAACTCAGAAAGTCTGAAATTAGCTCTGGTTTTATTGTGGCTATGTGGGATTCACAATTCCTCGAAAATGTATGATTTTGGCAGACAAAAAAAGTCACTGTCACATCACCAGAATGGAGGGTGTTATGTTTCAGTTTATGTTCTAAAGATTGTTAAATACATTTTTCTTAGGTAGTATCTGAAGGGATGGTGTTTTTCCTCAAACAGATGTCTGCATGATTTGAACATAACACAGAAACTCTGGGGACCTGCATTCCTGAATGCGTATCCAATACGAGTAGCATAGCAGGGATATATGTACATCTGGAGGCTGGAATGAAAACACTCTGCAGTTCTGCAGCATGAAACATTAGGACCAAAACATTATCAACAATAGAAAAGTTGATTGCTACAAATGTTTTCACGTTGTGCTGGTGTGAGATGTAGCTACAGATGACTATGTCTCTGCAAAGGGAGTAAGAATCAAAAAAATGTTAAAACACATAAATATCATGTTTGAACAGTATGGTTGGATGATTGTGGAAGAACTCTTCTTTTTGTCCGTTATATACAGTAAAAATAATGTGTGAAAAAAACTTGATATGGCACTGACTGTAAGGACAACCTTGTCTTCTCCTAAAATACAGGAACTACATACTTGTTAAGGTTGGTGTGAAAGCACAGAATTCTTTACCACCAAGTGGTTGTGCTATTTTCAATTAAATATGGGGTTTTAATGTTTTGCACATCATCACATTTTGTTTTCATTTACATGTTGCACAGTGTGCCAACTTTTTTGCAAACGGGGTTATATATTCATGTTAAAACATGCAAACCATATTCACTTAATTGTTGTCTGTTCTTGTGTTAAAGCTAAAACAATAATTTGTTATTGATTGATGTCATCAATGCCACCACAAATCATTTTTGAATGGTATATTTTTATCCAGATGTTCTTCACATACTTCAGGTTACATCAGGGAGTAGTATTTTGTGATTCACATCAGACTCCTTAATTGAGTTACATAGATTTTTGGTCCTGCTGAATTTCCTTTACCAGAGTTCATCCATGGCTTCAGCATGTCCACTCCATCATCAAGTAAGTTGTAGTGTTTTGTAGTCACATGCAAGCATCTGTGCTGCCGAAGTGTCCTTGAGCAAGATACTGAATCTCAGCTACCAGCTCCATCGGTGTTCCTGCACTTTTACCTCCCAGTAAAAGACAACTGAAATGACAAATTTCTCCTCAGGTATATAAAAGGATGGTGCTCATCCACACCAGGAGTCCAAAGACATTTTACAAGGTCACAATATGTGTGTGTGTGTGTGTGTGTGTGTGTGTGTGTGTGTGTGTTTTGCTCCAGTTTTCTTTGGCAAGCTGCTAATTCTGATTGAAAACATTTTTAATGGGAAAGCTTTTGAAGTAAGATGGCGGGAATAAGCATTGTGTACTTGCATGTGCTATGCTGTTGAAGATACATTTGAAATGCATTAATTTATCAGAACCACACTATTTCCCAAAGGGCAGAGCTATTCACAGAGCTCTGTGAATCACAAACTGTACAAAAGCATTCCCAGAGCTTCATCACCCCTAATCATGCAGTGGCACTTTTTGCATTCGCTGTTTGAAATGAAAGGTGCTGTGTGGGTAATATCCTCTGGTGCACAGGTGTATTTGCAGCGACTTTTTCCAACAACAGTAACAATAATTTTAATGTAATAAACAGAAAATTTATTTTGTAGTTTGCTTGTGCAACATTGGCAGTAGATAAAGATGATTGACACCTTTAGATACCCCGACGTCTTGGAAAATGTAAGGAAACTTACTGTATCACTATGCAGAGAGTACAGATGTGTCTGACCTCTTGAATGTGCACTCCAAGAACCCAATGAAATATTAAAAGCACATTTTGAGATTTGCAATTTTTCAGTGATTTATTCTTTTTGTCAGACCATTTAAATCCAATGTCACGGCTCCTCAGTTGAACAGAGATGCTTGTGGAACAGTCCAATGTTTAAAAGCCAAAGTGTCTGTTGCAGCCACAATTAATAGACTAAGAATAGCAGAGTATCACATTTGAGCACTAGAGTTACATGGTGGATTTTTCTGGGGGTGTATTATGCCTTATAAATCTAAGTCACAGTGTAGCTTTGTCATTCATGTTTTCAACACTAAGAATAGCTGGTTCAATAAGACAATAGCCGTTCTGTAACACCTCAATGAATGTCGTCAAATTAAAAGTTTCCTCTCCTGGATTTTAGATAATTAGTTTAATTCCTCTTTACATTCCACAGCCCAAGCACACACATGCATTTGTGCAGTAATGCTTCAAACTCACACACACACACCAAGCTAAATCACAGTGCATGCACCTTAGAAGGAGTCCGTCTGTATGCAACATGTATAGTACCTAGGCTATGTTCCCTTCACCCAGCCATCTGGTTTTAGTTCAGACCCATCTGGATCTGTCTCCAGCCCAGGCATCTCAGGAATACATTTTGGAGGGGTGCCCACATCCGTTCACACAGACAAGTGTTTTCAATTACTCAATTTTAAATGTCTCTAAAACCCAAGTGATTGAGCTTTTTTTAAGGCGGCATTGGTGGTAAACACTACTTTAAAAGAGCTGCTTCAAAGGGAGATGGCTGCCCCCAGTAGGCTACGTAAGACAGAGACTGAGATACACCTTGACGACAGGAGCATGTCACCGCTCAACTCTGAAAGCCGAAGCACAACCACAGCTCGTCGGCCCCAGGATCACAACACATTCTTGTATGCTGATTTCAGAGCTACCGCAAATATCCTCTCAGCCAACATGAGGCAACTAGAGAGGCGAGAAGTGATGAGAACCATGCAAAGAGCTCATCTCATGTTGTAACTGACAGTATGATTCCTCAAGCACCCACACCAAAAGGATTGAGTTAGCTTTATGTGTAGTTGAGGTTTGCATCATGAAAAACAGAAGAGATTTTAGGTTTGTAGCAATTTATCAAATTGGGCACATTTATTGGTATTGATGAATTTCTGGTGTATGTTACATCGGTTACCAATTTCTTACTCATAATTTATGGCCATTGTTTATTCGAATCTGCTGCATTAATATAAAGAAGATAAAGGACAGGATGTTAACAAATATATAAAAAAATACAGCAAAATAAAAGGTCAGTTTGTATGTTTCTTAGCCAGCTGCATTTTTTCATCACTGACAAAGAACGTCCCCATTTCTGTAAGAGTTGTGTATGTGTGTCTCTGTGTGTGTGTGTGTGTGTGTGTGCGTGCGTCACATCCTCACACATTAATCCATTCTGATGAATTCTGCTGTGTCAGAGTGACGCTTGTACCTGAATCTATTTTAAATTGTGACCAACAGCACATTTTAATGACTTCTGTGACTAAACCAGAGACCTTCTTCAGGATGCCCATGGGCATATACTCGTACAGCTCCAGTATTTCACATCGCTGTGTGATAAGGTCTATAGTGTAGCACTTATACATTGTCACAGGCAGTGACAGTTAATCCAAAGGAAATACTGCCCCTTTTTTCAATTTGCATGGTAATACCATTGCAGATTTAATCTGAGCTGCACAGTGGTAGCCCTCATATAAGTTCCCGATTAGGCATCCAGTCCCCGTCGTTCACATCTATCTTGTATTAGTCTTGCAGCAACTCCCAGCCTCCTATTTTCTGTCAAATATTTTAAGGCCTCCTTCAGACTGACAATAGCGCTGCCTAAAAAAGTAGTCTCCTCATTCATTTCAATGAGATTAATGCATTGTCATAGATAGGAGATGCTCTGGGAGGCTGTATTTATACACAGAGTTTCTTTGAGCTAAATGCTAACATCTGCATGCTCACAAAGAATGCTAACACACTGATGTTCAGCAGGTATAATGTTTACCATGTTCACCATCTTAATTTAGCATGTTTTCATGCATAACATTTGTACTTTTTCTCCATGAGGTTGTACATTATATCAATGTAATTTCTAAATCCAACAAAAAGGCAGTGAAAACTGTCAACATATGGTCCTCTTTTAATATCTTCATATAATATAGACAACCCCGGGTAACTTTTTATTATTATTTTTGTCTTCTCATACATTTATATACTGTTCTGTATACTTGGGAAATGGGGTAGAATGTACATTGGATTCCTGTTTTTGCAATAAAGATATAAGGAGCTCCTTTTCCAAGCAGCGAGGAGAAGCTACGGTAGCTGACACACTCTGTCGGCTCCTTTGCTAAATAATACGTCTCGGCCTCCATTTGTCCAAATTTCACTTCTCTTCTTATTTCTAAGAAACCAGACGAATTCTACTACTACTTCTGCCTGTTTTTCGTACGGATTTAACGTAGTGATGAGATGCACTCTGTAGAGCCGTTTGACCAACTGTAGAAACATGGCCGTGCTACATGGTGACGATGTAGTTAGAAATGGCTCTTTCTAACATCCTAAAACATAATGGTTCATTATGTAAGGTCTTAGTACACCACCGAAAACATATTTATGTATATTATATTGAATTTTTGTCAATGGATACTCCTAAATATTACACACTGGACCTTTGATTAAACACAAAAGTTCAAGCAAGGATGATAGGAATTTCTTGTTATGCAGGTATTTGGTCATAAATCAAAGTATTGGACAAATTAAATGTTTGACCTGATGATGGCGCTAGAGGAAAAGTTAAGTGGTCATCAAAGTTTTTAAAATTCATCATAAGGGGGACATGAATCTATCCACCCAATAGTTTTTCAGACGTTTTACTCAAAACCATAAATGTCGACCTGCTGGTGATGCTAGAAGACAAGTCAGAGGATCTCTAAAGTCAGGATTCATAGACGGTCAATTGAATAGTTATAGAGCTACCAAAGGGAGCCAACTGAACGACCTTGTACAAAGGTTGTTTAACAACACTTACAAAGTTACAAAGACTCATTTAACTATCAGGATGAAAAAATATTAAGTCCGCTGCACAATAAGAAACATTCTACCCCATTTCCCAAGTTGTGACTCTGTTTACTAAACCAATCAAAGATAGTAGCCATAAATGACACATGTCCGTGCTCAATTTGTCTGATGTGAACCAAAATTAATTAAAATTTGTGTAACTTTCTACCATTTTATATTTCATGCAAAAAAATATGTTCATATTTTTATTGTGTCACACGGCCAAGAAGATACGTAATTTCCGACTTGTATAGTAAATAAATTTGGAAACAGTTTCAAAAACATTTTTATCATTTTGTAGATTCAACATGAACCTTGCATGTGTTTCTGATAGCAGTCTGTCCTCTGTGGTCAAATTTCCATCAAGAACAAGGAGTTTAGAGGAAAAGAAAATTTTAGTTAATAAGACTGAAAGAAATTCTTTGCGGAGCTCTTGTTGTCTTCTTCAGTTTCAGAATGTGTGTGTGTGTGTATGTTGCTAAAAAAGTAAATAAAGTCTTAAAAATCCCCACATACACCAACAAGCCATAACTCTCACCATTACACTAATTCCCTTGTTGTTAAATGTGTTTTATATACAGCTTTTATTCTAATCACCAGAACTGAACAGAGCTTCAAATCTGGAGGATCGTTGTGGTTTTGATTTATGATGCTGGAGTGTTTCTCAATGGTCTTGCGGTATTTATCACATCTATGCGTAATCCCTAATCAGGGTTATGTACATAGCACTCCATCAAGAGCCCTTCAACATCGCTCGGAGAATGTTGACTTGGTAATTGAATTTGAGCATAGCTTATGATGGGAACATAATCCAGATGCCAGGATGTTTATGGTGTTGTTGCTTTGCGGGCAGCAGTGTACACAACCTCTGTCTCTCGCTGTAGCCAAATTTTCCATGGCCAGGGCATCCTTATGGTCAAAGAACATCTTCTGAAATGTATAGTAATTAACTTGGTGTTGGTAATGATATGCGTCGTTTGCATTAACTTAAAATTCTCCTTAACATTTTTCTTGCTCAAATGTGTTATCTTCAACAGACAAGTTAAAGGAAACATCTGAACAAATGGGTGGAGAAACATAATGAATGCAGATGATTCCCTACAGGGCATGGGGGTCACTGACTATTGTGATGAGTATGAAAATGATATGAATCATCATCATCCTCAAAATAACAAATAAGGGAATTTGTTTTGGAAGAGAGGTGTTCAGTAGAGTTATGTGTTGTTCTGGAGGCTGCTTGAGACCCAACACCGTACTAAAACGCATTCTTCAATACAAATTACTACAAGAAAATACATTCAGCCTGTTGTGTAAATTACTATGGTATCAAGCATATAAGATGAAAATCACCATGACAACCACAAATCAGGCCAACATATCCAGTCAAATTACAGCAATTACATGTTATTAGACTACAACTGGTGAGAGGCTGTGGCGATCGATAAATAAAACAATTAACAGAACCAAACATTTTGCAAATACTACTAGAACTACTACACAAACAAGCGGCTGGACACAAAACACAAGGAACATGCAACTCCAAAACCAACATATACAATCTTGCACCCACTATAACGGACTGCAGCCGCCTCTGCACCCAGTTGTTTGTCATTAACTGTGGCCTTTATCAGTTCTTTTTCATTGTTCTGTTATGTGTCTGAGTTGCTTGAGCTAAATGTGTGGGTTTCACTTTCTCAATGCTCAATTAAGATTGATTATGTAACTTGTTTTGGATTATGCAAAAGTGCTTGTGAGAGTACAATTTGATAGTAACAATGCAATTACAATTACAAAAGGACAATTATTCACTCAGGGGCAACATAAACTACTTTCATACACTATTGCAGTGATCTAGGCCTGTACAGCACAGCCTTGACCTGCAAAACTCACAAAGTTGAGCTCAAAGCCAAAAAAAAAAAGAAAAAGACACGAAGCGTCTTACCACAGCCCACTATTTTCATGGCAGACACCCTAACCACACAACCACCGTGATGGATAACGGAGAAAGCAATGGGATTTGTAGTAAAAGCGCTGTGCATCCTCACTGAAACACAGCCTCAATGTCTTCAGAGCTTCAGCAGCTTGGCTGATCGCTGTGAGTGAACGCAGATGGGATAGATGCCCAGCAGTGGAAAACGGGGAATAAACTAGCTTAATGAAAGCATCATGGCACAGTGAAAAGCCAGTCTAAGCCATCAGTGAGAATGCCCCGGGGGTAGGAAGATGGGCTGGTGTGCGTGCTGTGGGCTGGAAGCTTGCCTAGATCCAGGAGCTCTGTTGGCCCTCTGTGGGCTCACGGCAGTCCACTCCCTCACCATACAGCCCCTCCTGGGAGCAGCCAGAAAGCTTATATGCCATGCCACAGGTTAGGCCTCGAGGTATCAAGTACCATATCAGGAAAATTAGATGCTTGGTTGAGAATGGCAGCGGCCAAAGCTTGTCTTTCACGAATGGAGTTGCATCTGCATTCAATGTCCTTGACAGCGTGAGGAGAAGAAAAAGCTCTGAAGACTCATGTTTTAATTTTTGTCACAGAATAGACACAACATTTGTGTTTTTCTGGACTTGCATGACTGAACAGCTGTTTAGTAAAGAATTCCAGCAGATACATTTCCCAGCTGTTCATGGTTGCGTGCAATTGTCACCTGATATTAATTTCTTGCTTAAGTTGGATGTTTTACTGTCACCTTTGGTCACAGTTTGGTGCCTCGATTCTGATTTGTGTAAATTTAAAGCTGCAGTTATCAATATTTGTACATTAACAAAGCGTCAAATGGCTACACGTACGTGAATTACACCGGTCAGAATTATCACAGACTCTGTAGTTCCCTTCAGCTCTAGGGAGTTTAACATCTTTGAGCTCAATGTTTTGGTTTTAAGACCCGCAGCGTAACCATTTTGGTTCCACGGCCCTGTCATCAACATTGTTTTGCTGTTTCCAGTGACAAAGCTCTGATAAATCAATTTTACATTATCAACAGCACACAGATAAAGTTAGCAACTAGCCGGTGAGTTCAAAGGAGAGTGAATATTGGACATGCGTTTGTCAGAAACATGGCCTTGAATGAATGCTAATGTTGCTCTGTGTGTGGCAGCTGTTTGTTAGCACATTTGCTATATCAACTCTTTGACTAAATAATATGTCATTGTTGTGTTTACAGTGCCCACAAGTGGCCCAAAAGTAAAATAAAGCGGTTATGACAGCTCTATAACAAACATGTATGTGTGCGTGAATGTATTTTATCCCTCATATTTGTCTTTTAAATGTTGTGCCTTATGTTGAATTGCAGCAAGGAGATGCTATGAAACTTATCTTACTTCTGCCAGGAAACATTTATTTTAAAGATTCTTCCAAATAATTCCAAGTATTTTAATGCAGCCGCAGCTACAACATGTCCAGCTTACTCCATATATAAAAATCTTGTATTTAACTCTCATTATACTGTGGGTAATAAAATGCAGAAGTTTACAGTTTGTACAAATATGATAGTCCTTTCTTTATATATACACACGACAATATTCAAGGGGCGCCATGATATACATTTCTCCTCTTTGGTTTCTGATTTTTCTCAAAGTAGAACACAAGTTAATATATATCAGATATGTATGCTGTAGCAGACAAAAAAGCTATTTATTTTCAGTTGGAATTTAAGGGTAATATAAGTAAAGATCTTATTCAGTGGAACAAAAACCTAACATTTATAAGAATAAGTCCTAGTCAACAGCCTTTTAATTTAGTATACTTGATTTCAAGGTTTTTTTAAATCCTTTTCTCATCGACTTACATTCCTGTAACTATAAATAAAGTCTTTCAATAGAAGCCATTTTCCCCTCTCCACAGGGTGAGAGCAACCGTCATGATGAAGTTAACTTCTCCAAGGCTCTGCTGTACAATGCCACCGATCCACTGCTTGCTGCTGCGGATTTATTTCCATGTATTTCATCTTTTCTTTATTGTTTTTATATATTTGTTAAGTACAAGACTGTACGGCTTTACTTGAATTTTATTCTGTAATCTGTAGATACATAAAGTATGGGTCTGAAGTGTTCCCAGGATTGTAAATACATATTCTAAATCTTTCATCTCTCACATCACCAAAACATTTACAGTATATAGCCTTCAATTCATATACACAAGTTCAATTTGTACTTCACAAAACGGAAGGCTCTCCAGCAGACATATGGACACATAAGTTATATGGAAGAACAGCTTTTCATTCAGTTTCTGGATTTGCAGTTCAGGCAAGCAACAGTTGTGCATTATCTCAAAGGCACAGAGTATAAGCAGTGTTCAACAAAAACATCTGGTTATTCTTGTAGTCATATGGGATACAGATATTAGGAAGATTGTCCCCTTTAAATGGGGGAAGTTGAGAAACTAAATCCAAAAAGGTGTAGGCTCCATCATCTGCCACGTGTCCTGTCAAATTATTTTTTAGAGCCATAAAGTACTTTTTCACTCTCTGTATAAGCTAAGTCAGCTAAAAGCCTAAAATGTAATGGCTGATGTTTGTGGACAGTACGGGGAGTTTTCCCATAGTCTACTAAGGCCATTTACATCATCCAAATATATCCTCCTGCATCTCCGTGCAACTGGCAAAGATGGTGAAGTTGCCATGTACTTTCCACTGATCCATCAAGAACTGAATCCAACGGTGAAGCGAGGGAAGTGCAAACAAGGCGAGGCTGGGTCACAGCCTCTCTTCTTTGTCTCTGTTAGCAGGAGGGCGGATATTAACCCACAAATAGGAGATAAGGCAGATAAATTAAAAGGTGACACGGAGAAAAGATACATTCAGGAAGGACACACTCAGTTATTTTGTCTCTTATCAGTCATCTCTGCAAAAACAATTACTGTTAAATGAGATTAAAAACCATTGTTGAAGTGGTGTAATATTTTACCGGGTGTCAAAATGATACATCATCCCCACACATTCTTCCATGCAAGCTGATAAAAATTATTTAAGCACATATCGCTGCTTTTTCAGTTACACAAGCACAAAACTAAGATCCTATCATCGCATCAACACAGAGGAACACTAGCATTCATTTGGACTTGTATTCCTGTCCACCTGAAGAATGTTGAGTCCAATAGTCACTCTCTTTTCAGCTCTGTTTTGTTCTCAATCAACTCCTGAGGGCAATATCTGACTCTTTAAGCAACTAATGCTCCACTGTGTTCACCAGCCACCACAACTAACTTTGTCTGTCTGATGTTTGGTGCTGAGAAGGTAAAGTACAGTGCGCTTATCAGAGCGTTTTTTTCTGAAAACAAGGTTGATGAGAATGGTGAGACTCTATTTTGAACCCACCTCCTGACTGGAGATGAATCAATTTGCTTGAATTGCAGGTCAGCAGAGAAATTGTAAAAGTGTATCGTCGGAGAAACATAAATCCAACATCAGCAGGTACAATGTTTACCATGTTCACCATCTCAGTCATGGGTGTTACCATGCTAATATTTGCTTATTAGCTGTTAACTACAGTCGAGTCTGATGTGAATGTCATTCATTTTGCAGAACCAAAGTATTTGACAAAATTAAAATCAACATGCATGATCTTATGTTGAATGGTGAAAGGTAAGAGTGAGGTGGAGAGAAATAAAGAACATACAGTCATAATTAGTGAATGGTTCCTTTTTTAGAGATTTATCATCTTTCAGTTGGACATACCGTGCCCAGCAGATGTGCTTGATCAGGGAAACCATGAGTCCAGTGGCTTTGGCACATATTCACAAAATCTTTCAGTCTCTTCATTAGACCTGTTTTGGAAAGTTTGAGACGAGTTTACTCCTTACTGTCCACAATCATTAGATTCAGAAGAAAGGGGATAACAAAGCCTTGCTAAAGGTATTTTCTTGCGTGGCTGGTGCATATGTGTGAGTCAAAGGGAAAGTAAATGAGTGGTGTTTTTATGACTCCTTTTCTGTGGCACTTTGGTCCCGTGAGTTTATATAACTTTGCTGTATAAACCACATCGAACACTCACAGTGAGTGGGACGAATAACGAAAACAAGAGGGGTCCTTATAACCTTTCATGTGAGCATTCTTGGCAAATCCATGTTCACTTCCTTGAGACATTTTAAATTTTAGCTGCCCTGTTGGAGAGCTCTTGAAAGAGCTGGCGCTATGATGGATTAATTGGCAAACATATTGCTCAGGAGCACGTGGATAGCGGTAACTTCAGTGTACTTTAATAGTCGTAGTCATAGATTTAGTAGGGTTAGGTGTGCTTGAGTTAAGAATAGGCAAGTGTAGGTTCTTTCTTTGATCCTGCATACGAAAATTGTCCAGAAAGGGTTCTATAAGCTCATTTAACCTCACAGTGAAATTGATTATCTCAACTCTGACCAGCCTCTGAGTGCATTGACAATCCTTGGTTAATTATTAGAGTTCAACAGACTCCACTAGTAATGTTCATGTCGTTCTCTCCTGGTATTTGTTAGTGTGTGTGTTTGCATTCTTGTCTAGGATGACAGATAAACCAGCTTTGCTTGCATGGAAAGCCGAAATGAAGAATGGCTTTGTGCACAGTGGGGAATGCGTAAACCACAGTGTCTGCAAATGTCCTCACTGGACCCTGGTGAGGTCTTTTGGGTCCCTGCAGTTTCAAGATGTAATGGTTTACATGCACAGCTGGCAGAGCAGCGGGCCATCATTCATAGTTATATTTGATTTGAAGCAAGTGGACTTTCTTCCCGTTATTTGTTTGAGCCTTTGGTTTTTATGGTATAATGACAATAATCTCCTTACTTTTCTACAACAAGGGTTGTCAAGTGTTATTACTTTCACGCTTTAGCCTAAAAAATGTGAAATAGATAAAATATTACTTTTATTGAAGCTCACCATGCTTATGGGACACTTGTGGCACAAATTCTGATCTGGAGAACATCTTCCCATATTATTCTTGTTGGTGAAAAATGTATTATCAAATTAGTGAGCAGACAGATCTTTACAGTGATCATAAATATGATTCCTAATTTGGGGGTTCATAAATATTTTCTGAAATGCTTGAATTTATAATGAAAGCTCCGGTGGATTTGAAAGCAGAAAAAAAACAGACTGACAGTGTCAGAAGAGAATATTCATCTGTGTCTCTTTTAAATGCTGTATCACAGTGAAAAAGGACCTTGTAGAAGCTAATGTGAAAGTATTCAATTCAAATGGCAGATAATAAGCTTTTGATTAGTAGCCCAGGCAAATTAGTGGTACAGTTGTTTCAGCTTGGCCTTCTCTTTAGTGGTTGCAACTCCGTTGAATCGAGTAAAGGAAAGAAGACTTTTCTTCAGTCTGTTGGTCCCATAAAATTTTGCTTATTGCACAAGAGAGTAACCCTCTTGAAAATAAAATGATACTGTTGTTTAAAAACCTTATTTTTGAGAAGAATAATGAAAATACTTATCTGTCACACTCAGGTATAGAAGGAAGTCATGCAACATAAGAAGTAATCTAATGGTTGTTTTTTTGTTCATTTAGCGCTAGGTAATTATTCCGTTTTTCTTAACTAAACTTAATTTTCTCCTCCATACTTCCCAAGTGCACTAGCTATGGAGGAGACATGATAACACAAAGGAGTTTTAACTGAAAACGGCACAATTTAGAGACATCGGTTTTATGTGGAAAAGGAGAGCAGTGCACTTAGTAACACATCCAACAACACTGGCGGTGACTTTGTTGGGGGCAAATATTTTCCATTAAGAAATTCATGAGCTTGTAAACAGCTTAGGTCTTGGGAAGGATAGTTACTCTACTTACATCTGGGATGATAACCAGCCTGTTTGGAGAAATACAACTCATTTTGTTTTCATTGACATACCCTTTTCTGTTTTTCTGCACAAGAACAGCTCCCGGCTCACTTTGCACTAAGCCTGACACTAATCCTGTGGGAAACTCTGTAGAGGCTCCCGGCCTAACATTCACCTTCCGTCCAACATTTTTACATTTAAAAAACAAACAGTAGATTATAGATTGAGTGTTAGTGTGTGTGTGCATGTTCACGGCTGCCTTTCTTTCAGTACTTAGCAACCTCTGCCTGCGTGTGAGCATGCAGGTGCACACAGAGCACTGTTCTGGTGAAGATGAGTCAGTACAAAGTCACTTTAGCTTTATA
This sequence comes from Micropterus dolomieu, assembly GCF_021292245.1. Lineage (NCBI taxonomy): Eukaryota > Metazoa > Chordata > Actinopteri > Centrarchiformes > Centrarchidae > Micropterus > Micropterus dolomieu. The sequence goes on from NC_060170.1 coordinate 27,590,747, forward strand.
GAGGATGTTTTTAAACTTTAAAGGGCCACCTGTGAGCAGCCATAAAGCTGCCATTGTGCCAACCGTGTGTGAGCTGAGTCACATCATTTTGCCATGCTCAGCTCGTATTTCTCATGTCTTCTTCTTTGGCTCCGGCTCTTTGAGGTGATACTAGTCACATCGACTGACGCTAACATTGCAGTGAAACAAAAAACACTCATCTGTGGGTGATGTCTTCGCGGCTCGCACGCGATAGATTTTAATTTTAAGAATAATTACCAAGTTCAGTGCTAACATACAACTAAAAGAAGCAAAGGGGCCATAGAATAAAGCAAACAAACAAAAAAACTTCAAAAGCCAAAATCGGTCTTACCATGTTCTTAAAATTTCTACTGAAACTGATTGCTAACAATAAACCTTTGGTCAATTAGACTATAGCTATATAAAGCATGATAACACAAGGTCATACTCTGGATCCAAAACAAGTCTGAATTACAGAGTAATCACTTTAGTGGATATTTTTTATGGTATATTTTATTTCGTTTTTTTATACCTTTAATTGGGTGCAAAAGTCTGGCATTCATTTTCTGTTCCCCCATCGCCATGTGTGGTGCCAGAGGTTTTCAAGTTAACCTTCCTGGAAAGTATTGGTTATTTTGCTAAATATGAGGCCTGCTGTTAGTCACTTTAGTGCCTCTCATTCACTTTATTTGTGTTCTGTGGAAAGTCTGGCTTTTATGATCGAGAATAAAGAGGATTCTTGCAAAGATCCAATAGCAGAAGAAAGGGAACAGCAAATGTGTAGGTGAGGAACAAAAAGTAGCAGCTTCTCAGCCTTTCTTATGAAACAGTCAACATGTCAATTAAATGACAAAGTATTACATTGTTATGTTTGAGAGCATTACTGATAAATATGCACAAATACCAAGAAGCTGTGAACGACTGCGCTCTCAGCACTTACAATCATTAACACCAATTATTCAGATCTTGAACAGGAAGCTGCGCAGCTTCCTGTTCACTTGACTTCCTCCTCCTCCTGTTGTTCTTACTGTATTGTTTATCCTGTGTTTCTTCCTCTACTAGTCTATCCATCATGAGCACTTCAAACGACTTGCCCTCCAGTCTGCACTCAATAGTCTTTCCCTTTCACACTTAAGTTGGTTCCCATGTGTTTGAAAAGCAATTCAATCCTCACTTGCTCATACTGGGACTCATCAGCATCCCAGAGACTCGCTCTCCAGTCTTCCCAGGATGCACAGCTGCTTTTCTGCGCTCCACTTGCTGGAAAATCTATTTTTGTGCAGATAATATTAGTTACATCCCCTGTTTACTCAATGCTGAAAACTGAACCATTGTATGTGGAGCAGTCAGAGTCCCTGGTGGCTCAAAGTCACGGTTAGAGGCAGGCAGTGTACGAGGTGTAGGATTCTGTCAAAGAAGAAGGATCACTCTGTCCTATACCTAAGCGACACAATGGTTGTGGAGAGACTCGAGGGAAGGAATGAGATCTATGAAAAATATAAGGAGCCAACATTATGTCATCTACAATAATCAAAGCTAACAAATCACACCTTTTGCTTTTACTGACTGTCTTGTTCACTGAGCATGCTGTTGGTAAAAGTCAAGGGGATCAGTTGTATGACAGCACAATTCTTACAAAATGATTGTCAGAATTGGTTTTGTAATTTTTTAAATGACTACTAAGCATGTCAGTAGGTTTTGAATTTTAAAATGTCTCTTTGGTTCTCTGGTAACAGTATTTTGTATTCTTATTGAATAATGTATTTGTTAAGTCCTGAATTCGGAAATAAAAAAACCCTACTTTGCCACATTTACTTCCAAAACACCACCAAATAGCACTTTTTATAACAATTTTTAGTGTGAAGTTTGAATTTTGTTGTAGATTGCAATCAATTGAATACCCTACGCCTCACCCTTTCCAAGTGTGTAGGGGAACCTATGGTGGCTGCAAAAAACGTGAAAGACCCTCTCTAGAGCCAATGTTTGGTTTATCCATTCTGGGCTACTGTAGAAACATGGTAGTTCAACATGGCGGACTCCGTGGAAGAGGTCCCACTCCTTCTATAGATTTAAAAGGTTTATTCTAAGGCAACAAAAACAAGACACTTGTTATTTGCAGGTGATAATACACTAATCAAAGCATTCTCATATTATATTAATAATATTATATTCCATTTATTCCATATTCTGCGAATAGATCCCCCTAAATATTACACACTGGTCCTTTAAACCTAAATATAAATGTTAGAAGTTTAATATTAATGTTCAATCTAAATCCTGAAGCACAAATTACATTTAAATTTTATACCTACATTTTGTCATCTGGCACAAACTGTTCGCATCTTAAATCTACATCTGCTGATATAAAGAAATAACGGATACAGACATCCTGGATACAAACACATGTTCATGGACGTTGGTGCTAAAATAAGTTGATTATCAGCTGTCCCAAAATGACACCATTGGCAAGTACCATTCCAGCGACAGGTAAGTACATAAGTCATGTGACCTAACACGTCAATATGACATGGTAGTAGTTTGGTAAGGTTTAAGCATCAAAACTACTTGGTTAGCTTTAGGAAAACCTTGTGCTTTGGGTTAAAATGATTACACTATGAAATGTTATTTAACTTTAAACTTTAAATACATCAACTTTGATTTTCTTTCACATGGAACTCAAAACTCATTCTTTTGTGTGATCTAAAATTTGTGTGATCTAAAATTTTGACTTAACTGGAACTGTTAGTGATGTCTGGGTCTGCAGTAGGTTTTCACAGCGGGTAGTTGCACGGTGTCAGCTGCTGAGATTCTAACATGTCTTTTAACTTCAAGAGGAAAATGCGTAATGTTTGATGTTTGGAATGGTTAAGTGTCAACATGGAGCTGGTAAACTGAGCATTCACCACTTCAATTGGCGCCTTACATTGAAGAAAATGTGGACGTCATACAGCTTGGAGTTTACTTTATCTTAGTCAAACATTGCTTCCAAGAAAACCACAATGAGTTAATTGTAAGGAGGGAAATATCTTTCCCCGTTGCTGCATTGTGACTCAACATGAATAAGGTGGAAGTGGTACAAGGCAGCAGGGTCTCTGTGCTTTCCTCTGGGTTATGAGTGCAAAAGTTTGGTGTGTGCTCTTGTTGAGTCACAGATCCTTTTCCAAACCAAACTGGACTGAGGCCACATTACATCTTAAAACTGCTGTACAAATGAGATTCAAAGCTCTGGATCAATGCGTCCATTTTAAAGAAAAAAGAATTCAAACCAGCAACCTTTTAATAACCTATCTGATATTAACTGCAGATTGTTTCTCTACCACCTTCTGCGCACTCAAGATCAACAACATCCTTTGTGATAGCTGAGGAACTGACTGCTTTCTTTGGCATCATGTCATACACAGGAAGATATTTTTAGGCCGTCCTGTATGAATTAGTGCAGTGTTCAGTGTTCTCTCTGTGGGGCAGTTCAGATCTACCTGATTCAAGGGTTGCTATTAGCCCTTTTAATAAAGCCCAGATTGTGGGAAAACTGGTAGTTAATCTGACCCGGCTGTGGCTTGCTGACAGACGTTCCCACCAGCAGTGTAGGACAGAGGCTGCTCCATTTTCCTATCCACAGGAAAAATGCTATCAGCTCCCTCAGTGCTGCAGACTCTTTACTTGCATTATTTTCCCCTGAGAGATTTACCTTCTATCTTACTCTTGACATCAGCTGTGATTCAATGAATCCATTCACTGCCTCTGTGGCAGAATGGCAGGAGTAAACACAACTCTTCAGACATGGATACAAAAACCCAGTCATATGTCAAGACATGGCTGAAATTGACTGTGACAAATGAAAATAGTGTTTTATCATGCACACTATCTCCAGGGTCTCAGGTTTTTGAGAGACCTATACACTCTTGCTTAGTGTCATGTTTTCAGCATCTATTTTAACCCCCTTATTGATTTAGTGAAAACTTAAAATGTAATAGGATTGCATGAGTATCATTACATAAAAAGATGACAAACATGGTCCGTCATGGGGTCCTCAAGAACCTAATCACAGCCCCAGACTTCCTTGCCTGTACATGTTGGTACTTGTTTGAGCTGTATATACCTGTACTGGCTCCTCTGGGTCTGGGTTTTATCTCTCATGGCTCACATTAGGCAGAACAATACTATGGTGGAAATGATCCACAATACGAAAAGACAGTAAGGGATGCCCACTTTTGGATTTCTTTTCTAACAACGTTAAATACATACTGTTAACGCAACCTGGTCTCATGGGATATATGTACCTCTGACTACATTTTTGCAGCTCCACAATTACGTACCCTCAGGTACATTTTGCCACAGTTTTGAGAAACAAATGTCCACTGGGGGTGCTAAAGGGACTGTACTGGAACACTACGATCACATTAGAGATGGGCTGTAGTTGACTTTTTAATTTTTATTATTAAAAATTTACACTTTTATATAAATATACTATTTTACAGTAGTGTTCCATTACTGTCTGTTTCTTTAGCATCCCCAGTGGACATTTGTTTCTCAAAACTGTGGCAAAATGTACGTGAGGGTATGTAATTGTGGAGCTGCAAAAATGTAGTCAGAGGTACGTATATCCCATGAGACCAGGTTGGTATAACAACAGTTGTATCACCACATTTTTGAACCCATTTTGTTGTTTGTTATTTATAAATTGACAATGGATCACATGAACACACAGGGTGTTCATCCGACTCTGCAGTTCCCGTCAACTCTACACAGCATTTTAGCCTCTTTTAACTTTACATCCACTGACCCCAAGAAGCAAAAGAATCATCTGTTTAATGCTACTTCTCTGCTGTGACGTTTTTTTTAAATGAGGGAGTTCTTTCTAATAATGTGAAGTCTAAAATATCAATATTACATGTTTACATTCATGTAACAGTCAAGTACAGAGTGCTAGCATATTGCTTGGTAAAAGGTTATTTTATAGACACCTGTGGGCTGTTGGCCTGTATTTTGCATATAAAGTTTGACTTTTTGGAAGTAGAAAAGCTCTACCCTGCATTCATAATGCTATGATTGATGATATTCTTTGCATCTTTGCAAGTCGACACGCTGTATCTCCAAGGGTTGCCCTGAGGCATTGTGGGACATAAAACTGATGTAGAAGTTGGAAAAGGAATGATTACGACTGATGTTATAATAACTAAAAACAATACTTTTTTTCTTGTGAGATGGAACCATTTGCACAATTCCCATCACATTTGGCAAATTTTATGCCTCTCTATGCGGCGCCACACTCAAACGTCAGATCCTTCCCACCTAAATCACATTACAAAGCCTCTAATTGGCATCCAGCTTTGTACCCTAAAACTTCAGAGCATGGTGGAACATGCCTGTCTCCGTGGTCCTCTGTTAATGGAACAAGCTTGTCTGCATGAGACCGTTTAATTCAAGCTGCTGTGTGATAATTTCTTCTGGGTCTGCTTGGTGCCAGGCCAGCAGGTGAGGACTACACAGCCAGAGCATCCTGCCCCATTATCCAGAGAGGACCTTAAATCTGGTTCCCATACATTTTGTTTTATAATTTGGCTCATTTCTCAGAACTCTTTTCAACACACAGGTATGGATTTCATTTGTTTTTGTCAAAAAAACATTTTCCAGGTTTTTTTCTGTTCATAAAGAAAGCATGCGGCTATTATGTCTATTTGAATCTCAGTAATTTTTAAGTGCTTTGTGGAAATTCCTGGGATCTTAGAAATACAAGTTCAAATAGTTGTTAGTACTTTTGAGCTAATTTTTACTTGAACAAGTAAAAAATAGTTTTCACTTTTTTTCATTTGTGTATTTTATTTATCATTTAATCAAATCGTCACGTTTTTAATGATTCATTTTGCAGCATTTTTGCAGCAGATGTACAAAAGGATGTAACAAAGATCGTCAGCTGGCATCAAACTCACCACTCCACTAGCACATGTTACAGTACTGTATGTGCTGAACTAAGGAGATATAAAGTGACTGAACCTCATAAACATCACTCAGTGCACTGCTACAGTGCTGATGCTCTTTAGTGGAGCTGAGGAACAAGAATCCTTGACAGCGGGACAATGTGCTTGTGGATAATCAGCTCAATAAAAGTACATCTGCCTTTTACACTGCCGTATACTGGGACTGCACAGGGACGCAATGTCGTGTTTTTTTCTTTATGTTTCACTTGACAAATAATTTCATGCTGGATGACGAACATTATTCTCTCCATCTGTACATGAGGATTTTCTCCTCAGGAGGTTGGTCTAGTTTATTGAAGGGAAATGCCAAGCGAATTTCAGAGTATTGTTATATTCATGTCTTGCTTTTTGTTTAATTGACGAGCCTTTGTGTGTAATCAGCAAAACTGTCACAGTATCCATTTTCAAGACAAGGCAAGGCAAAAAACCCACAATGTTCAGAGGAACAAAATGCATAAAATACAATAATGCAATAACATTTGAAAAAACAAAAAACTGCCATTCTGCTAATGACCTGATAGAACTATTCATGTGTAAAGTGTTATTGTAGCGTCTTCAGGCTACACAACATCAGCACAGCTGTATATAGTTCATAGTTTTTCAGTACTTTCAAATATGATTTGTACTATCACAGGCTACATCCAATTAATTCTATGATACTAAAGCAATCTTGAATATTTGGTTGTGTTGAACAGGTCACAGAGAACTGCAGTCTTACCACAGTCTGTTCAGGGTAATTGCTTTTTATAGACTTCTCTTGTTTTGAGACTGGTGTTGAAAAGTGAAGATTCAGCCCCTACTGTGGGGGATTTACTTCCTTTGTGTGTGTGTATGTGTATCTGTGTGTGTGCGTGCTGTTTTTCCAAATTACACTCTTCTCTCTCATGTCTGTTGCTGCTTGCACAGCTGATTTCAATATTCTGTGTGTCTCTGAATAAGAAAAGGAGAAAATGCCAACACTTCAATTTGTCAACTAATTTTTACAATCAAGCCTATTTAAAGTAATTGAATTAGCCCTGGCCAGACGCACTGTCTTGACACAGAAGAGAATCATTTTACTGAATTATTTTTGGAGAAAGGTTTCATCTAATGGAGAGTTATAACCAGCAGCATGCAATGCTGCAGACATTGGGAGGAAGACTGAAAATGGCGTATGCAGACACTGTAGAAATGGGACGCTAGAATAAAATTCCTGGAAGTTAGTGACATGCAAATAAGTGAGAACTAATAAAACAAAATAAATGAACTAAAAACCTGGGGTGAGTGCCCACGGCTGTCAAGGTGCCACTTGATGCCTATTTATTTTAGTAAACAAAAAGGAATTTCTTTACAAGAATATGTGACCAGTCAGGCAGCTGAGGTTTTTCTGGATCTTTTCAGTCCCAAACTTTTTTTTTCTCTTCCAGAATTGTCCACTTTGTTCACTGTGGTCCTGTGTGTCAGCTGTGCATATAATGGGTAAAATAAATACATGAGCACAAAGACCCTCTCAGAGTGTTTAAAACAAGCACAGTTATTTGATTATATGGCAGCAGACTAGATTATATAATAACACAACAGAAATGAGAAAGAACTTTTCGCTCTACTACTGTATATTTGCACTCCACAATAGTAATCCAGATGATACCACATAAGAGGTTCCAAGAGCTGGAACAATATTTTTGGGGTTTCCTGATTTTTGCACTGAAAAATATTTTAGTTCTCAGAAACTAATTTTATCCATGAAAATACTGAACAAGTACTTTTGGCAAGCATCTATTTATATGTTTTGCATTAAGCTCACTGCGGAAACTAACAATATTGGCTTCCCCAATTTTGTAAATTACATGGCAGAAAGTACAAGGTCTTAAATCTAAATTTAGTTGTTTTTGGCTTAGGTGAACAAGTTTTGGCAGAACAAATTGTAATAGTTTGTTTCATGAATACAGTTTTTCAGGACACGGTGCCTTGGGAGCAGACACGAGCAAAGTAAGCTCGTGCTGTGTGGGCAGCAAAGGGCTGACCTCAGGTTAGGACAAAAGGTCTAAATGTGCTCTTACATGAACCAGTCAAGACCCATGTATGAAGCTTTTCAGTTCAGATGAACAGCTACAGTATATAATGGCTGTCGTGTTAATCAACCACTATGTCTGTTTAATTCATTGTAAGACATTATCCTCACACAATTAGCAAAACAATTGTATATGTAGTGATGTTAGTTTCCAAGACAACCAAACCAGACCATTGCTTTTTGGCCATGGATGACGATGTTGGACTGTTAGCTGGTCCACAATGTTGGTCCAGACTGAAATATTTCAACAACTATTGGATGGATTGCCATGAAATCTGGTACAGACATTCCCTGTGACTCACATTGGACACGTGATACAGTAGGTTTTAGGGGTATACAAAAGCCAAAACTTTACTTAACAAAATAATAAACCGCAGATGCAATGGTATCCTAAAAAACAGTGAACAAAACAGTGAACAGTGAACAAAACAGCATAATAATGAAACTCTACATTTTAGAACAGCCAACCAGGAGCTCACCAGGGACACCCGACTGCAATCTTTCTCACAGGGGGGTTATAAAGTAGAGACATGGTTTCCTCAGTCTTAAAATCAAACAAATGTGCTGGGATGCAAGCACAGTATTTGGCTTTCTTCAAGTGTTGTGGGCACAATCAATGAACAAAACTATTCGCCCTGAAAGCAAGAGCAGGTAAGTGAACGCTGCTGATTGTTTATAATGTGTAATTGTTACACTTTTGCATTGTAGCGTTATTGAATGCACAAAAAGCTCACAGTTTTTCGGGAAAGGAGATGACTGTTTGCTCTGTATATTCAACTGTAGATCAAAAATGTGTTGGGTGCCCTTGGAAAAACGGGAAACAGCAGGATTAACTGGAAGGCAATCCAGGCACTCAAAAATGTAAAAATAACAACTCGCACTGTTAAAAAGTCTTTATCACAGAGGCTAAATCATAAAAAAGCAAACATGGTTCGATCACTGGAGGTCTTCATCAAACACTTTAGAAAACTATAGAAATGATTCCTCAAAGCATCGTCTCCCATCTTGAGTTATAGCACAATAATATTCAACTAATTTGTTAAAAAAAAGTATTCTTTAGCACAAGGCCTTTGTTAACAGATCTTCCTGTACAATGGAAGAGCAGCGCAGCGCCTCATGTCAGTGGTCTCCCCAGGCCTGTAAGTTGCACCTGACCTTTCCTCCCATCTGCCTGACCCCGTCTGTCTCCTGGCTTGTCTCTGGTTGGAGCAGCCCACCCTCTGCCTGCCTCAGCTCTGCATGCGAACAAGTCCGGATCTCGCCTGGGAGGAAGTGGAATGTTTTTACTGGGAAGTTTGGGATTAGACGACTATTGCGGGATTTTCATTCCATCTCTCGGTAGCTGCACTCCAAAGGAACCCCCCTCCCCCCCTTTTCTTACATAAGTAAGCCAACGCCAATGTGGATTAATTAGCTCTATCCCATGCAGAAAAAGCAAACTAGACTGTGTCCAAAAATTGCAGTACAGAGTGTCCATGACTGAATTGCAGCAGGTTCTGAAAAGAAAGCCTCTCTCCGCTGCCCATTGATTAACAGCCCCAATTTTTGTTGTCATGAATTACAGCACTTGTATTTTCACTGCTTGGAAAATTTATATGAAATCTGATCTGCCTGTGTTTGCCTTTTTTTGGTCTGTATAACTGTGTTTAATTTCTGTTACATATTTGGCTTGTCACTCAACCTGTGGAAAAGCTCATGTCTATGTTGGTATTGAATATGGAGGTGTGGAAATCCCAGTGCAAATATTATCTCGATCCGGCGGTTACTGGTATTATCTTCGAACACCTACTGTGTAATTTACCCCTTATCATGCAGCGTGTCTCTGTATGTAGGTGGAATGTATGTGAGTGTGTGACAGGGAGAGATGGACATTTCTTTTCCATGCAGGAGACCCCCGGGGGAACTTCCTGTATTTTTGTAACCCGGATGAGAAGCTGTTGATAACATGAGTGTGTGGGCGCCAGCAGGCAAGGTGACATTAGCGACTACTCAGAGGAAGAGGAAGTCAATCAGCAGAGCGAGAAGGAGGGGGACAATAGCTATGTGGCATGAGTGGAAAGCCAAGTGGGGAAAGTGGGAGTAAACACACACAAGGTATCTCTGTCTGCAGGTCAGAGGGAATGAGGTGCTGTGTCTGCACGTGCGTGCATGTGTGCTCATTTGGGCATGGCGTGTGTTTGCGTATTTAAGCGCATTTGCATGTGTGTGTGTGCGTCTGTGTGCGTGCACGTTTGGGAGTGTGTGTGTGGGATTGCACAATTGTCTGTTTCGCACCTGGCTGGGCCAGTCATGAGTCAGCTGTGGTGAGAGGTTGAGCTGTATTCCCTGTCACACAGCTCAAAGTTGTGTTAACCTTTAAGACAAAAGGCTGTGACGTGTGTGCTTCTGCTAATCCTGTGAGGAAAGCCATCTGAATGTCATGTATTCTTCTAGCTGCCATCAAAATCTGATTTAAAATGTGTGGTTGAGGTCTCTGAGGAAACTATTCAGCAAGTCTAGCTGAATTGTAAGGGCATTTTGGTCTTTCTGCAAAGTGTTGCTCTAACTGCGCTGAAGTTCTTTTCTCTTTTCTCATTTGTACTACAGTTCAATTAGAGGGACCCATAGCACACAGAAAATCATTTAGTAGAAGTGTGTACTTCTAAAAGATCTGCTGCTGTTTGTCTTTCAGTAATTCAAGTTGAGTGAAATTTGTGTTAATGACTATTTGTTATTGGACATACATCTAAACATCCAAAAACAAACCTTATAAGCGCACATTACATACAGTACATTACAAACACAATAACACAAAACAATAAGTGAATGTCATACTCATCTGCACTTTTAAAACCTCTCCTAACTTCTTTCTAACCTCTTTTTACTTTTCAAAAGTCACAGTGTAGAGTTTAAGGAAGATACTACTGACAGTATAAAAAATCTGGAGGTCTTCACAGATTTTTCATAATGTGTTAAAATATCTGTTGTTCTTGAATTCACTGTCTGGCCAACAGCTACCACAAAGCAAGACGGCAATGAAAGCATGAAGCAGATCACTGGGGTTACAGTGTGCAGTGGCCACATTTCTTTGTTTCATTAACCTTGTCAAAGCACATTTCACAGTAGCCTATATATGAAAGAGAAAAACACAAGGTCTATTGCGTAAGTGTATTTATTTGAAAGAGGCCAAATCTTTCCCCCGAAGATGAGTGAAATGGGGACAGGTCGATAAGCTGGCTTGGCTGGAGGTCACTATAGTACAAGTTTTCTTCAAAGTTTTTGAACACAGAAAAAGAGCCAGTCTAAAGTGTTCAAGACAAAGAGAAGCACAAAAAAACAAAAGAACAACATTTTTAGAAGGGAGACTCTTTGGAAATTCATTTTATTCATGGCCCCATGACAATTTGGTTTCATTTTATTTGACCCATCTTTAACCAAGTAAGACCCGCTGAGATCACTGATCTCTTTTACAAGGGTGACCTGGCCAAGACAGCAGTATAAAAAGATATAAGATATACATATCCACATCAAATAATTAGGATAACTTTAAAATAACTACACATACTGACCCAGCCGCAACAGTCATCATTGTACTTGCAGTTGATTTAAAGTATGAGATAGAGACAAATTCCCTTAGTTTCAAGATGGTAGTTTACCCAGAATGGCTTTATAAAAGTACCAATGTTTGAGTCTCTGAGATGTCAGTGGAGTAATGTGTGCAATGATAAGTGAGAGCTTTATAGTTTGTATTGAATTTCAGTGCACATTCATGTACAGCAGATCACCATAGTCAAGAACTGGTAGAAATCTAGCAGTTTCAAAGAAGAAAATGTATCCTAATGGCTTTGGTGATCCCCTGACAAATACCTGCAAAACTAATGACAGTCCCATCAGTCTCACCTGTACTTTTTGAGTAGTGCTAATTAGCAAATGTTAGCTTGCTATGACGCTAAACTTAGCTTAACTTAAATTATCATTGTAAACATTCAGCTCAAAGCACCACTGTGCCTACGTACAGAGCCACTAGTATGGCTGTAGGCTTGGAAAACACAGGTGACTCATCAAAACTCGCACAACAGAGTCATCTGAACTGACACATGGAGACAGTCTCCAACAGTTATCCCGCTAAACACTGCAACTCACAGGGCTGTAAGGAGGAAACGTAACTGTCCATCAGATGGAAAGCCGAAAGCATATCTTTGTTGTACAGCATGACGCAGTATCTCGATCACAGGGGCCAGAATGTCCCAAGTTTTTCCCTGGAAGAAGAAAGGCTGCAATGTGTCAAGTGGGTGACGTCATCTGCGCTAACTCATCAACACTAGCAACAGCATTACTTCTACACCTGAAAAAGCAGCCTTTCAAGCTGAACGTGACAGTCTTTCTTTTTTTCATGTGGGCATGTCATTTCAGTTGAGTCAGGGGAGGAAGTGATAAAGTTGCTGTAAGATGACCTCATCAAAAGCCTTTAACCTGCTCTAACAGAACACTCGAGTGATCTACAAAGAAGAGCTGGGGTTTAAAAAAATCATTTAAAAGGCGGGGCAGGTGAAAGATGAGCTTGATGTCCTGTTTAACGATGACTAGTAGTAGGCAGAAAAGTGAGGTCTGAAAGCCCACAACACAGCGAATGTCGGCTACGTTTGCTTGTGTTTAGAGAAGCTTCTATGGAAACCTTCCAAATGGAGGTACTATAGGAGGGATGATTCACCAGTATGGAGGTGATCATGGCATTAGGGGTTGTTAGGAACACTGTAGGTAAAGAAAACCTGCCCATGGGGTGAACTGACACATATTTGTTTAAATTCTTTTACTCGGACCATTAAATGGCTATCCTGCGGGAGGGGGAATCGGGGTGATGAGTTCCTCATGAGTATCTGGTCTCAAGTGTGCATTAGTGTGACTAAACCTTAAGTGTCTATAGACAGATTTTGAACATGGTGGTGAAAGTGTGGTGATGACTGATGATGATTAGGGTATATAGAGATCTAAATAAGGTTCGGGTGTGTCCAAACTGATCAGTAAGTGAATAATGAAGATGTATCTGACCTGTGGGTGTGTAGATGTTTGACAAAGATTGTGAAGTCCTGATTAGTACAAAGTGGCAAAACGCCCAGAGTCACCTACTGTACAGACAATAATTCCCATGCTACACCCGTCATGTGCACGCCAAAGACAATCAATCCTGAGCTGCGGTCATCGCGGCTGCTCACTCACACGGTGAGAAAGGTCCTGGCTTTGCTTGGTTTGAGGTAAGCAGCTGCATCATAAATTCGTTTTTGAAATAACAGAATCCAGGATATCCTGTGGTTAACCACCAAGGCACAGATATCCGATTGTCTAACCAAAAGGAGAACCCACGCCTGTAATCCTGTTGGCTCTGACCGATGGAATATGGATGTTTCAGTAGATTTCAAGAAAACAAGAGTGACTCCAGATGCCCTTTGGCGTGATGAAAATAACTGATTTAGTTTGCACAGTTGATTCTTGATAGTATTTGCTTGGCAAGTACGTACGCAAATACAGAACCTTTGTGGTTGATTGCTTTGAAACATTTAAGCCAAAATATTATTTTACAATGAAAAAAACTTACACACTTTTATTTTGTAATACACCTCACAGCATTGTCAGTGCAGTACAAATGATTCATGTGTATCCTACTCTGAAACTAGCCACTGTTGTGATATGAGGTGAAACTTCAGCAGCCCAGCCCCAACTACACAATGAAGACATCCTTAGAGATGGCCTGTGTTTACTGCCGGGTTGTCAGGGAGTCCTCCACAGTCAGGCAATAAGGAAGGGGATTATTTGCTTTGGCTGTGGAAGAAGACTCTAATCAGATCACTGTGAGATGTGGACACACTATTTGTCCTCCTCGCCACCCAACTCTCTTTATCCCTACGTAGTTTCTGTTCACCTTTCACCTCCTCAACCCTGGTCTTCCTGTCATGTTTTACAAACATCTTCTCAGGTTGTGAAAAATGTCTTAGTGAATGGTTGGCAGTGAATGAAATCATGAATGACAACAAACCCAGTGACTGCTGGGATACACACTTTTAATGTATTTGCTGTGTGCATCAATCTGAAGAAAATGCCATGAAACGTCTCTTTTCATGCACACTCTCAAAAGCAAATGTCAGCCTGTATAATTGTTTTCTCTCTCATTTGCTCTTCCATTGGCTTCCCTGCTACCCAGTAGGTGAAAAGAAAGAGGACAAGATAAAGTAGATTGCTCAGTTTGGGGGGATTTGTCATGTCTAATTGCCACATCGTCTCCCTTATCTGATCTTGCAAGGCCGCTATTGTAATGAAACACCAGTGGAGACAAGCCAGGAAAGGTGAGGATTACACAGCGTGGGCCATTCATGGCACAATCCATCCCTTCATTGCTCTGGGTTTTCCACACTCTCAGTCCAGGAAGTATAGCGGGGCATGTGAGGGCTGGATGTGGGCTGAAGGAGGATGGCAGGAGTGCTGAGGTAACCACTCTGATAAGTGATGCATCTCTGCACTTCATTGTGCATTGTGCTTCGACATGACAACCCCATTGTGAGGACG
>NC_060170.1:27605411-27644272 GCF_021292245.1 Micropterus dolomieu
TATTTGCTGTGTGCATCAATCTGAAGAAAATGCCATGAAACGTCTCTTTTCATGCACACTCTCAAAAGCAAATGTCAGCCTGTATAATTGTTTTCTCTCTCATTTGCTCTTCCATTGGCTTCCCTGCTACCCAGTAGGTGAAAAGAAAGAGGACAAGATAAAGTAGATTGCTCAGTTTGGGGGGATTTGTCATGTCTAATTGCCACATCGTCTCCCTTATCTGATCTTGCAAGGCCGCTATTGTAATGAAACACCAGTGGAGACAAGCCAGGAAAGGTGAGGATTACACAGCGTGGGCCATTCATGGCACAATCCATCCCTTCATTGCTCTGGGTTTTCCACACTCTCAGTCCAGGAAGTATAGCGGGGCATGTGAGGGCTGGATGTGGGCTGAAGGAGGATGGCAGGAGTGCTGAGGTAACCACTCTGATAAGTGATGCATCTCTGCACTTCATTGTGCATTGTGCTTCGACATGACAACCCCATTGTGAGGACGCCCTGTAGAGTAAAGACGCAACAAAGGCTGATTATTTTCTGTGAGGGAAAGATCAGGTTCCAGCCTGTTGATGCTTTAGTGTGTCAGGAGGATTTTAGCAGGTGTGGGTTTCACACATCTTCAGATGACTATTATTAATGATGAACACTTTAATTCATCAGGTCAGTTTTGTTTGTGACAAGGCTAAATCTGTGGCGTGCAAGCCTTTGGTGCACACGCCATGGTTTCACTAGGTATTTCACAAGATAATTTTTTTATAGCTGAAAACTTCTCGACATTATTTACTTTTTACACCAGTGTCAGTAACCTCAGTGGGTGATAAAACTAAAAACTGATAACTGCTGCTACATTTTCAAAATAACAGAAGGCAAACCTTCTTCTAAACTATATTTGAAATGAACCTCAAAATCACTTTTTTTTTTTTTTAAAGTAAGGGGATTTAGTAGTGACTGAAGTTGTCTAATGTCCAAATGTCCTGTACAGTATGTGGGTATGGAGCAGACATCTGATGCATTTTCCACGTTCCAGTTCAGATAAAAGAAGGAGTTAGTGGTTGAATTTAATGGAAAGTAACAGTAATGGTTTGAATTATGGTTTGGACTGAATTATGGGTATCACTCATGCGGTTTGTTCACAGACACAACAAAAATACATGTCAGACAAGCAACAGAGGATTCTCACTCTTATTCTGCCGAAATGCACTTTTAATGACATAAAATAGTGTGTTAAGCAATCAGAGAGGTGATTTATTGCCTGTTTTATGTGATGTAGTTGACATCAGCTGTGGCGATTCATTTCTTTGCTTGTCTCAGGCAGGAAGGCCTCTTTTGTTTGGTCTCTAACAGTCTTAAGGAAGGTCATGATGCAAGAGCCACCAGTGCCCCTCTCCTCCAATGCCGTGGGTGCTGTGCCAATCGTCTCCGCCTCTAAATCCTGGCTCTGGTTACGAAGTTGTCGGGCGCGGGCAGCGGGTACAGTGATGAAACGGCTGACAACATTGATGTGGTAGCTGCGCAAACCCAACAGTTTTGTGACACACTGCTGGAAAGCCTCGTGTAGCCCCTCGCTAGCCTGCTGCTGGACAAAACTCTTTAGGGAGGGTTGCAACGAGATGTCCTGGATCAGTTGCTTGTGAGCAGGTGGCATGTAGTTCCTCATGCGGGTTAGAAAGGCACCTATGTAAGGGCAGTGTTGTCACAAACAGTCCTTCTCATTCCTCTCTGGCACTGTTGTAATCAATCAAAGGGAAAATCAGCCATCTTACCACTTTTTGCTTCATGTTTGACTCCTAGAAGTTCATCAAAGCAGTGCAGCAGGCTGCTCTGTGCAGCACTCCCACCTGAGAACTCCATTGGTTCCGTCTGGACCCCTTCATAAACCAACCCCTTTGGCATACATGGGTTGTCTTTCCACCTATGCATATGTACATGGACACAAACACACAATTCAAAAACATTGTTTCACTTTACAAATAAATTAATAATTAGTCAAATAAAAACAAAAACAGATTTCCGTACCCAGACAGGTAGATCCTCATAATGCCATAGAAGATCGAAGGCTCCACATATACTTAAGAAAAATCACTTTAATCAAATATACTTGTTGCTAGGGGGATATGGATACTTTTAAGGTATGTTTGCTTGATTACCATGCATCAGTTTGAGTGCATCTGTCATGTCCTGTAATGACTGACTGATATCCTCCAGGGCTCTGGCCACAGCCTCAGTGTCGCCACACCTGACGCCATTGATCACAGTGGGAATGTTCTGCAACACAGATTGAGATGGCTTTGTCAGATATGTCCTTGATTTAATTGTTGTTAGAATGGGAATGGGTCAAGAATTCAAACATGATTAATTTTCTTCAAAAGTACATATTGTCACCCTTAGTGCTGGGAGTGCTGCCAGCTCCACCAGCAGAGTAACCATAAAGAAACCTCGAACACTGTCTCCACCTGGGAGGCTGACCAGCAGCGCCAGGTTCCTGTATGATGCAAGTAAAACAACATCCTTTGCATACATCAGAATAATATAGTACATTATGTGGAGAGGAGCAGAATTGAAGTGAAAATGCACTTACTCCACGTCAAAAGGTCTGGCAGGAGAGACATTTAGATGAACATGAAAAATAAAGAGAACAGGTTTAAACCTGAAACTTGTTCAGTACACAACCAAACCACATGCAGAAGATATGTGGCCCCTTACCCCTCTGGATCCTTCTTCCTCCAGTTAGCCAGTACAGCGTCTGCATGGGTGAGAATTGGGGGAAGCCCTAAGCGCTGTGACACCTCCCAGTATGGAACGGCCAGGTTATGCGGCAGCATCTTAGGGGAAGATTATTGAAGATGGAAAGTCATTTATGTAAATTGTAGATTGTAGAGCAAGTAGACAGGGTGATACTTAGGGAAGGAAAGAGTCATTATGATAAAAAGAATATAACCTCAACTGGGTTGTTCTCTCCCTCCTGCCAGGCGTAGCCCATGGTCATCACGCTGAGGGCCAGGTGGGCCAGCCGTAACTCCCGGTGTTTCTGCAGAAACTGGCTGCTCAGCAGCGGCATCTGGACAGACAGAGTATCAACACTGAACCATGGCTTTTCAAATGTCTTTGTCGGTTTATTGTCCTCACTTACCTTGTTGACATGGAAGCGCAACTCGTGAGACTGCACAAGCTCTGGGACTCGCAGGGCAATATCCATCCATGGCTGGTAATACGGTGGGAGCTCTTCCTTTGAAAGTCCAGTTGGAGCACCGTGTGTATCATAAGAAAATGTTGGCCAGTGGAAATGAAACAGAACAGTGCACAGACATGAGGGTATAAATGATAGGACAATCTAAGACATTTTCATTTTGACTTTTAAAGCCTTACCTAAATTTGCATTTCATTGTTTTATGTTGCTACATGAACAGTGACCCCGGACTTGGCAGAGTGTTTAAACAAATGTGATTTTGTAAACACATTCTGCTGTGGGAATACAGTTCATGACACAATGAAAACACAAAGAATGCCAAATTTTAACTACCCTCAGTCACTTGGTCTCACAGTATCACCAGCCATGAGTTCACAGTTTTATAACTGCTACACTATTAGCACCATATTCATTTATTGTGAATTCAGTTTAGTTTCAGTGAAGTGACGGCCTATGTTAGACTTAAATTCAAGTTTTGAATCCATTTCAGAGACTGAGGTTTTCTGACAATGGGTCTATTTCATTATGACAGCTTGTTTATAACATGAAATGTAAGAACTGTGAAGAGGTAGAAACGTAAACTTATCCAGTGGGCTTTTCACCTACCAGAGGATCAGGGAGGATGAAGCCAAGCTCCTCAGAGACATGGTAGGAGTCCAGAGAGAAAAGAGATTTGGAGTCGGATTCAGCAGCAGCCATAGAGAAAGTGACAGAAACCCACAAAAAGAAACGATCCGATTATCTGAATGGTTGAAGAGATGGTATTTGTACACATCTGCTCCCCACAGACGTTATTGGGAAGGACTGGTGTATCATCTGTGCACAAAATTGGACTTTGATGTATGCACTACATGCAAGTTGAAAGTGTAAAGTCATGTTATTTGTATGCAGATTGAAGAGACTGGGTGAGAGACCCCAACCTGTCTGGACTTTGGCACAGGGTTCACTTTAAAGCTATTGTCAACAATATTTGCAGTTGCTTACACAACATTTGTCCCTCAATTCTGCTGTTGCACAACTCTAAAGTAAAGTCTGGCAAATCAGTATGCTTGACTTTGTGAATCATTAAGAAGGGGACATCCACTGTTATCATGTTATGTCACCGTTTGACCAACTCCTATTGAAATATACTGCTGCAGACCTTTTTTTATTTTTATTTTTTTACTTTTTTCATTAATCACAAAAGCATCAAGTATCAATGATCTGTACATCACAAGACTTTTATGTTAGATAACATTTTTTACAGAAGCCCTGAGAGGCAAGTGAAAAGAAGTTCTGGTGATCAGTGGCTTCAGGGACTGTGCTCTGTTCCTAGCTTCAGCTTTCTGGATCACTTTGATGTATATTAATATAGGAGTGACTTGTTTAAAAGAGATAACCTATACCCTAACAAAAAGGGCACAAATTTGCACAGCAAGATCTATTTGTTTCTTGTTTTCTTTAATGAACAATACCCGGCCCTGCTTTCCAGTTCAGCCCCTCCTCCACAGGAGGAGTCAGATTATTCTCAACTGAACAAGATAACTTTGTGGTAGGAGAACAACCAATGTGCAAAGGGGGCAGCAATAGCTACATTCTAATACAGGTATATCCAATTCCTTGCCTTCCCATGTCAACTCCACTTACGCAATTGCAGGCCCTCATGTGAGATTACTTGTAGACAAATTGTTTTTATGTAACAATTTTATCCTTTCAAATGATTCATGATCCCTTCATGATTACAGAATTGTGGCTGACACCAAATGATCATGGTCTCCTACTCAAAGCCTTTAACGTTCCCACAAGTTTCTCTGGAGCGCAGGTCTCTGCAAGTGAGCTGCTGAATAATTTGAAAAATACATGTTCCTCCATCTCAAAATATATCACTCTATTAAGTCAGTCAAATCCAAGAATGTTGTAAAACATTGTGAGCCATGTCACTGATACTCCCAGCCAGATATTGGATGCCACCCCTGAGAAATGTGAAGAATTTCTTTCCTTCTTTCCTCAAAAGATTACAGATTTAAGAAGTTTAATTTCTCCCTCAGATTCTCCAATTACTGTTGAGCTTGATGCAGTCTCCCTCTGCTCATTTAATCCAATCTCTCTGTCTACACTAAGTGATGTGGTAATGAACAAATTATAAACTTCTCTCTGTTAACTTAATTTTTATTAACTGAACTTACTGAACTTACTTAACTTAGGCAACTAACACATTTATTTTAACCCAAACCATGATTTTTTCCTAAACCTAACTAAGTAGTTTGGTGCCTAACCAAACTGTGAGCAATATTAACCATGTGCACTTTCACAACGTTTACCATGTGTTTTAATTTGAAGGTCTAACCAGAACTTGAGGAGACCTGTGCATCAAGAAATAATGCTAAAGGGTACCCAGTGTGTTAAAAAGTGAGGTCAAGTGGCCGCTTCCACTTGTGATGACTTGGGAGTGAGAACAAGTTTCTTCATACATCTTGGGTATCGGTGACACTACTATACAATGGTTTAGGTCCTAAACTGAAAGACAGGCATTTCTGCATTGGCATCACTGAAGCCAGATCAGCTGCAACAGTGCAATTTTTTAATCAAAACCTCAGCTGAGACAAACATGTAAAATGAATGGTTCAATCATACTTTCATCATCTCAGAAACATTTTACGGATCACACCATTTCTTTATGCCAAAAATCTGGAAACTGTTATCCTGTCATGCTGTCATAACTTGTCGGTTAGACTACTGTAATTCCTTGCTCTCCGGCATCAGTAAAAAACATCTCTCTCCCATCACTATGCTGCTAGGATTTTGACTGGTCAGGCACCATCTTATCTTAAAGAGCTCATAGTACCTTACTACCCCACCAGAGCACTGCACTCCCAGAATGCAGGGTTACTTGTGGTTCCTAGAGTCTCCAAAAGTAGACTAGGAGCCAGAGCGTTCAGCTATCAAGCTCCTCTCCTGTGGAACCAGGTTCCAGTTTGGGTTCAGGAGGCAAACACCATCTCCACATTTAAGAGTAGGCTTAAGACTTTCCTCTTTGATAAAGCTTATAGTTAGGGCTGGCTGAGATGAGTCCTGAACCATCCCTTAGTTATGCTGCTGTAGGCCCAGAATGCCAGGGTGCCCAATGCCATGATGCACTGAGCTCCTCTCTCCTCTTCTTTCTCTCCCTCTGCATGCAACCTCATCCCATTAATTCTTCCCTTTCCGGTAGTCTTGTGCTTTCTCGTCCCTCTCCTCTCTCCTCCTATCACTTTTTGCAGGTGTTTCTGGCTCTGGAGCTGTGGAGTCTGGATCTGTGGTTACGAGTCACCTGCTACCCCCGTGTTCCTGCTCGACACCCTCTGCTTCAATTATTGTTAATAGTCCTATTGTTATTATAATCATTAACATTACGATTATTATCATTAACACTACTATAAATATCTGTACCATTTTTCATTTAGTCTATAGCAACATCGCCTTTTCTGTCTGTACCTCTGTGTGTATATTGTGAAAGCTGCCTCTCTCCCCTCTCTCTCCTTCCATCCTTCTCTCTCTTTCTCTCTGTTCCTCTCTTTCCCTCTCTCTCTCTCTCTCTCTCTCTCCCTCTCTCTCTCTCCTTCACCCCCAACTGGTCGAGGCAGATGGCCGCCCACCCTGAGCCATGGTTCTGCTCGATGTTCCTGCCTCTTAAAAGGAAGTTTTTCCTTGCCTCTGTCACCTAGTGCTTGCTCTTGGTGGGAATTGTTGGGCTTCTGTAAATAACATCACAGAGTATAGTCTAGACCTGCTCTTTCATGAAAAGAGCTCTGAGATACCTGTTGTTGTAATTAGGCGCTATATAAATAAAATTGAATTGAACTGAATTGAATTGGTTGTTCCTAAGTCCAGATTTACACTGAAAGGTGATGGAGCTTTTGCTGTGACTGTGGAATGACCTCCTTGCTGTAAGGAGGGCTGCAAACCATGTCTCTTCTATTAAATCACTTTGAAAAAACATATTTTTTGAAGTACATTTTGTTGATTTCATTGATGTCTTATAACGTTGGAGTCAATTTTACTCTCTTTGAGTTTTATGAGCTTAGTTTTTATGGCTTTTAGTTAGTTTTATTTAACTTAAGAAACTTACATAACATAACTAAAACAAATCAATGTTGACTTTATGTTTCACATGGGAAACCAACACCGGTGTCCTGGGTCAAAGTCCGGTTTCTGACCCACTGGTCCCCCAACCACCTCCTTACTCTGACTTTTCTGTCATTTGTACTAGGCCTACTTCTGGTGTTGAACAATTACGCTAAAAGCTTCCCCCAGTGCCTTGGTACCAGACGCCGAAGGACATGACAAGGCGTAGGTATTTGATGCCTTGGGAATGGGAATGGGCTGGATTTTTCTGTATTCTCTATACAATGTATAGACTCACAAAAATAATCCCTCTCTGTCATTACTTATGACCTGTTAGAAGTGTGTAATGGTGTCTGTATCTGCCAAAACCTTGCCCTCTGCCTATTTTATCTTATTTTCTTATTATTTGGCAGTGTTCAGGACATTTCTGGATATCAGCTTTTTGGAAGTGGGTTTAGCCCCCAGCCAATAACAGCACGCAAGGTGTGAGGTATAAAAATGTGGCAACCAGGTTACATTGCTGTATCTGTCTCTCTCCTTGGCTCTCTGTGTCAAAAATGTCGGCTACTGTAGAAAGAGCTGCGCGTCTGTGTGTCTGTTTGACCGAGGGCGGGGCTGAGCTACACATACAGGCAGAGCAGAGAGGCCACAGAATTGGATGAAGCACTTTGGCTACAGTCATAAAATCCTTTCTGCAAGGTTGTGCAGAGGTTTGATTGTGTTTATTTGTGCCTTAGAATGTAACTGCTGTGAAACAATCAGAAAATGACATTTAGTTTCTGTGATTTACTGCTTTGTTCTTGCTGACACCACTCCCTCTCTTCATTCACTCTCTAGCTCTGCTCTCTCTCTCTCTCTTTCGCTCATTGAGGTTGGGAGGAGGCAATTGATAAATGTCATTCTGCCTTTAAGAACAGGTTTGGGAAAACACCGTTTGCTGGGATAATCTTTTACTCTTTATAAGTTCCATAAAAAATAATGTGAAAAATAGTTTTTCATTTAAACCACAAGAGGCTGGAATGAGAATTACAACAACAAACACTTCTTTCACCTGTTTTCACAGTTGAAAAAACAAATAAATGAGCATAGAAAGATTATTCAATTCAATTTTATTTTATTTATATTGCACCAGTTCATAACAGAAGTTATCTCATTGCACTATAGAGCCAGTCCATAATCACCATAATCTTTATTGTATTATAAGATTATAATATTAATACAAAGAGCCTCGAGGAAATAAACACAGGAAAAGCATTTAGATCAGACTTAGAACTCAGATCTTTCTCTCACTTGCTTCTCAGCGCTTTCATAAATTTTCCAAGTCGTGTGTGTGAAATGCTGCACTTGGTTCACTACTTTTTCATTTTATCAGGCAGGTATGAATGTGTAACATTGCTGCATTTATAAAAATATAATTACTATACTTTAGACAACTAAATCAATCTTAAATTGCTTTTACAATAGACAAAAAGGCAAGAGCAGCCTACTGCTTCGTGTAACAGCACTGCCGATAACCTAGTTCAGCAAAAAGTGGCTGAAAGGCCAAAACATTAAAAAACAATCTTGATTTCTGAGAACACGAGTAAAAGGGAAATACAAAAGGTTATCTCCACCTCCACATCCAGTTCTATGTCCTCCTCGTAAATGAAGCCCTGAGGTAAGTGTCACATGTTGACACTAACCTCGGGGCTATTATATTTATAATTATGTTTTACTTGTGAATACCTGTGTTTCATATTTTGATTTCTTCAAACAAGCACCTTAGCATAGCTTCCACATAGATTTTTCTTTTGTCCTAGTGATTGACATGATTTAAAGTTTGTAGAAGACCTCCACAATAACTACATACTTGTTATCATGGAATATGTGTCACAGTTTTGCTTTAGGTTCCATTTATTTTAATTTTGAAGAAAACTGTTCCACCCGTTGCTCTGTTTTTATGTCTGGTGTTGTGGCCCAGTATAAAGGAAAGGAATGAGGAAATGTTGACTGTCAGCCTCACCTGGTGGAGCAGATTGAATATTGCAGGAGTTCCAGTAAAACAGGCTATATTCTGTACATATGTACAAACTTAAAGACTGAATCGGTATCAGTCCTCCACAACAACACCAAAAGTGTATTACTACTACTGTGTATATGAAATGGTTGCAATCATTCTGGAGAGCTGACACACTGTGTCCACTTAGACAAGTAATTCAATCAAACAGGATATAAATCTGTAAAAGCATTTTTACAGAACGAGGAATGTGTGAATCAGCTCAACAAGTTGAGCCATTTCTTTCACAATAACAGCAGAGCAGCTTTGGATTAATGCATTCTGAAATTTGCAAGTAGAAAGGGCAATTGTAAATTGATCCTCTTGGTCCTGAAACAAAGTTAAGATGTACTAACAGTGCATTGCATTGTTAGACTGTGCCTGTGAATGACATAGTTTAGAGGAACACAGAGTGACAGAGGTAAAAGATAAACCATCTGTTGAGAATTTGATTTATTGTGGATTTATGGCTGTGAGGACAGAGTTACTAAAACGAACTGGAGTGGAAATAACCCATTGTCTGTGCACTATGGCTGTCAGTACCTGTGAGTGGTAAGTGGCCATTTATTTCTTATAGATCAACTATGGCTAGTAATTTCTTTGCTTTGCATCACGAGGTTGAGATATCTCACCAGCAATTGCACTGCCGCAAAGTGCTGAACAATAAAAAAACTGAATTGCCAATAAGAGCCATTGCTGCCTGTGTCAGCACTGTTAAAGGCAAGAGAAAACCCATTCTCCTAATCATTAACACCATACTAATAACCTTTTTGGCTAATGTGTGATAACCCTGATGAATAATCTATCAAGTCCAATGCACACCAAGCAGATTGAAGTTATTGTAAGGTGGCATCAATTGAGTTCCTTTAAATTTTTAAAACTATTTTTAGTATTTAGAACAAGTGTATCATCACAAAAACAGTGATTCAAACCTTGATGGTCTTAAATATGGAGTAAAAAGCTGCAAACATGGCAGCATTATTGGCAAAAACAGTAATATGAGATGTGCAAGAAGTAACATTTAACAATAAAAATAACATGTAACTGCCTTATGATACTGTAATTTGACGAGGAAAATTATCCACTTGTGGATGTCAGTCAGTCAGGATGTCAGGAGTATGAAAGGCATTTACCCGACATGAAGGGTTCAACAAAGAGATTTGGTTGCATCATGCAGAGGCATAATGCACTGTTTAAAAGAACCAAAAGAGTTCATTTGTACCAGGGAACAGCTGATTTTCAAGCTGAACAGCTAGGATGACTCATGCATTTCTTTTTGCAGGCCTCTTGAAAGATACTATGATAGGTGGATCTTTGTGTGCCATCTGATACCTTTTTGTACTAAATTTTTTCATGTGTCTGCCATTCATGCAACCACTGTGTACTGTGCACTGTGCACACACACGCACACACACAGTAGTCTAGTTGAGCCCCACCTGTCCCAAGTCAAAATGTAGACATGTCCCTGGATATAACACTATCAATTAACGCTTAAGGGAGCTGATCATTCAAGCTTAAGTCTGTTGTATAGTAGCCAACTGTGCATGCATTTATTTAACCCAGCATGAATTCATCAGGGGTGTATAATGTATTTTATTATACTCACAATATAAATATCGAGATTCTTTTAATGGAGATGTAAATTAACACTGGAGCCCAGTCTATCTCAGCTGCGTAGGAGCTTTGTGGAATGAGATTTGCGCGACTTTAAAGTGGATCAGTGTTTTATAATGAATGGGTTTTTTTCGTCGGTGCGCCTGCCTATTATTAGCTACGGAGGCCTTACGGTAAGTGGAGGTGGTTCCATGACGGTCAGGGCTGCAGCTCTGCACAGACAGGCTTAAGATCAACGTTCGCATTTTTGGCAGTACAATCGGACTTATCGCACTGATCCAGAGGACCTTTCCTGAAACATCTGCGGTTGGCCGTCTATTTTCAAACCTTGTTCACCTTGCCAAGAAGATGAAGTTAAACACGAGCTGCCGTCAGGTGCACGCCGCATCCGATGGATCCCTGCTTATTGTCTCGTTCATCGAACAACCCCATGCAACACTTCCTTATGTTGCGGTAAGAGGGAAATTACACATTTCCTGCGAGGAAATCAAACTGGTTTAATTTCCTAATCGCTAGTTTTGCGATGAACACGGAATCAGATAAACAGGCTGAAGAGTCAGTGACGGGGTGTTGCATAACGTGTAATGCAGCAGAGCCTCATGACTAGTGTTTCGGTGGTGGAGGGACTGTTCGGTCCTTCTGGTAGGATTTTGACGTTTTTATCATCTCTATTGTGGATATCAACCGAAGCTGCACGCTCGTTTAATAGTTATTTATTTAGGACGATAGTCTGAAGGCTCGTGTATGGGTTATTTAGATTATCTGACCATATAAAATGATTAATTATTTCGCGAGTTGCGCAGTGTAGACCGTAAGAGGAAAGGGCATATGAATGAGCAATATTAGAGGTGAATTTCTTTAGTGTCATACAGGCACAGCTTAAGGTCAAACTATTAGATGTTGTCTTTGTAGGCTATATATTCATTAATGAAGGTGAGACTTAGCCTAGAGTGATGCAGTTTGTGCAGTCAATGAATGGCTGATTTTATGAATGGCTGCAAATGGCAAATTGTAACCCATTATAGTAATCTCTAGAGCATTGTATAAAAATATAGGCTATATCAAACTATAAAACTCTTGCTATAAGAGATAAATAGGCTACTGTTTTTTGTTTGCAGCATGACATCCTTTTGGTTGGAGTGTAGGTGACCAAAAGTGATACCTATGGTGGCCTTGCCATCCAGGCAGGTATGGGCTACAGGGCATCTGACCTCATTATTAAGTAGATAGCATTATCAGAGAATCAAAATATGAATGACTCATCTGGTCAAAGGCTACAGTTGCCAGTGCAGTAAATCGCTCAAGGGGGAAGATGCTGGGACAAAACCCAGATGGTGGTCTGGTGTTTGAGATTGGGACCCCTGGACATTCAGTACACAGAGTGGGATGTCCAGTGTGCTGCGGTGGCATAAGGCAGCTAACTCAATTAAAAAAGTGTTACAACTCTGGCATGACAGTAGCCTACTACATGCCATGTTTATATGCTGCTGCTGTTTTTGTTGTATAAAAAATCAATATCAGTGCAACTGATAAAGGCTGTCTGTTAAAGGCTGTGACACACAGAGATACAGGTTACAGTTCCCTTGGAAACCAGTCAGGCTACTTAATTCATCAGCCACCATTTTCAAGAGACAGAAATATTGTAGTCTATTTACCTATTCCCTCCATTTTATTTAACGATGGAGTGTTTTTGGATGTCAGATTTCTAGTTGTCATTGTTTTGAATTAGGACTGTGATGTTTGAAGCAAAGCTTAAAGGGTAAGGTTGCTTGGATTGTAATATAGGAATTGTAAACAGGGAAAGGTATTTTAGGCTTACAGATGGTTGAAGGGATTACATATCTGGATGGGATTGTATCAGTCTATGTTAACCCATAGTAAACAAACTAAACAGCCAATTTTGAAATGTGCTATTCCCTTACAAGTTAACTGAAGTGAAAATTATTTTTGCAGTGTTGGGCGTGTTGTAAACTCCATGGATCCCCCCCCAAAACCTTTTTTGTTTGCTTGTTCATATAAAAAAATCTGGATCAGGAACAAGGACAGGGAAGTTGTGAATGGGCACAGGAAAGTCACGAGACGATCCATTGATAGCTCTGCAGGCAGAACGAGCAGTGCAGATGAGGAGTAGTCCCGGTGTCTAATGTCTGTATTGACCCATGTTCCTGTACTGTGCAGGACAAGAGTTTAGGATTTCTGGTGCTGATGCAGCTTTCTTGGCTTCTTTGCATTTTGACAGGTCCCATTTGACAGATTCTGATATGGACTATGAGAGGCCAAACGTTGAAACTATCAAGTGCGTGGTGGTAGGAGACAATGCCGTTGGAAAGACGCGCCTTATCTGCGCCCGGGCCTGCAATGCCACACTGACTCAGTACCAGTTACTTGCTACACATGTGCCCACGGTCTGGGCTATTGACCAGTACAGAGTGTGCCAGGAGGTGAGTATGCAAGCTCATAACATTTTAAGATTAAGTGCAAGCTTTCAGTGCTTTCTGGTCACTCTACTAAATTATATCTATACATAAAAAAAGCACCAAACACACTAAATGTGCCTTAAATGCACATTTAGCTGTAAGAATTCATTCACTAGTGACTTACATGAACTGATAAATAATACTGATAAATATCCCTGAATGTGTCATCTCTTATTAGGTATTAGAGCGCTCTAGAGATGTGGTGGATGATGTCAGTGTGTCCCTCCGCCTGTGGGATACTTTTGGAGACCATCATAAGGACCGGCGTTTTGCATATGGCAGGTGAGATATTGTAAAATTCAACGTAGATCTACCAGCACTTGCTCTGGTGCTACCTGAGTTAAGAGCATGTGTCCTGCATCTACCCTTCAGGTCTGATGTGGTGGTGCTGTGTTTCTCAATCGCCAACCCCAACTCTCTGTACCATGTGAAGACCATGTGGTACCCTGAGATCAAGCACTTCTGTCCCCGTGCTCCTGTCATCTTGGTGGGCTGTCAGCTGGACCTGCGCTATGCAGACCTGGAGGCAGTAAACAGAGCACGGAGGCCTTTAGCTAGGTAGTGGGACTACTACTACTAATTTTACATTTTCATGTGGAAGATTGTTTGAGATTTGTTTTAATTTACTTTTTTATAGTGCCAGAAATGGCTTTTAATATAGTCTCTCGTTTTTCAGACCCATTAAATCCAATGAGATCCTTCCTCCAGAGAGAGGCCGAGAGGTGGCCAAAGAGCTGGGAGTGCCATATTATGAAACTAGTGTTGTTGCTCAATTTGGAGTCAAGGACGTCTTTGACAATGCTATCCGAGCTGCACTTATCTCACGCCGCCACCTGCAGTTTTGGAAATCTCACCTCAGAAATGTTCAGCGGCCTCTCCTTCAGGCGCCCTTCCTGCCACCAAAACCTCCCCCACCTATAATCACTGTGCCTCCTCCCCCAACTACCACAGAGGAGCATCCAGTCGGTCTTCTGGAGGACCCCCACTGTGCTGATGTCATCCTGGTCCTGCAGGAGCGACAGAAAATCTTTGCACACAAGATATATTTGGCAACATCCTCTTCAAAGTTCTATGACCTCTTCATTATGGACACACAAAATGAGGAGACTGAAAGGCCCACTCGTGGTCCTCTCTCTGGCCGGGAGCTGCTGATGCGTGCTGCTAGCTTTGATGTTTGCGAGAGCACTGATGATGGAGACAGAGCCAACCTGAGGGCCTGCACTAGTGATGGGACACTGAAAGACTCCGAGATGAGCCGACGGGGCAGAATGCTGTCCTCGTGGAGCCGAGCCTTTGTCAGCATCCAGGAGGAGCTGATAGACGACCCTGTGACGTACAGCCCCAGGCCCATGACTGTAGTGCACATGGACCAGTCCATGCAGGTCGGCCCTTTCCGAGCAGTACTTCGCTATCTGTACACAGGTCAGCTAGACGAGAATGAGAAAGAGCTAATGCACATTGCACACATTGCTGAGCTGCTGGAGGTTTTTGACCTGCGGATGATGGTGGCAAACATACTTAACAATGAAGCCTTCATGAACCAAGAAATCACCAAAGCCTTCCATGTACGGCGCACAAACAGAGTCAAAGAGTGCTTGGCCAAAGGCACCTTTTCTGGTGAGTGGAAATCATTAATCCATGTCTGTTCATGTGTTCTGCTTGACATAGAGTGGGTGCATGTGTAAGTAAGGTGCTATCAGTGTCTCAACTCTGTATTGCAGATGTAGTATTCAAGCTAGATGATGGTACGATCATGGCACACAAGCCTTTACTCATCTCTAGTTGTGACTGGATGGCAGCAATGTTTGGAGGGCCTTTTGTGGAGAGTTGCACCAAAGAGGTATGTCAACCTACATCACAATGGTTCATTGGGCTGTGAAATAAGACCAATAGAGCTCAAGTCAAGTCAGTATCGGGTAAAACATTTATTCCACATTGTTCACAATTTCCAGTGGCTTCTAGTAGTGGATTTATAAAGCAGTAGCATTTAAAATGTAATTACTTAAATATATATAATTATACAAAGCACACATCAATGCATGTACTGACCCAAGTAGAGTACCAATGAACTGTGTGGTCTGTGTACAAAGCATAATTTAATTAAGAGGATTGCAGGTCTGTTGTAATACAATTACGCTGGCTTCTGAGATGCAAACATACTGTAGTTGTGTGAGCTCAGTGACTTTGTTTTTCTACATTAGATGTTTAGATTTAGATGTGGCCATTTCAAAAGATCAAAAACTATGTGGCTCTTCAAAGCCAAAGACTGTCGCTGTTATTGTTGCTGCAGCTAAAAAAAGAGTTGAAAAAGTAAAAATGAAAAACACAGCCAAAGCCTTGGGTCGTGTGTCACATGTTCCTGTTTCTAAGGTGCTGTTTCCCAACACAACTCGCAGCTGTATGAGGGCTGTGCTGGAATATCTCTATACGGGGCGGTTTTGTTCTCGGCCAGACCTGGATGCAATGGAGCTTATCGTTCTTGCCAATCGTCTTTGCCTCCCCCACCTGGTTGCCCTTACAGGTATTACATTTGGTATAGTTATTACCCTGTAAACCACATGATTGTAACACACAAGCCATTGTGTGTTTCCAAGTTAATGCCTACAGTGACATTTCTTTCAGAGCTCTACACAGTCACAGTATTGACGGAGGCTGCGATGATGGGAGCTGACATTGATGGAGATGTGCTGGTGTACTTGGATATGGCCCAGGTAGTGTGAACTGTCAATCATCAGTCAACAGGGATGGCACTTAAAGTTCGCCTTGGCAAATTGGATATTTAGTAATGAGGGCATTTCTGCTGCTCTGGAGGCTGAAATAATCTTTACAACTAGTAGGATCTAGTAGGTAGAGCCAAACAGTTCACCAAACAGAGTGCAAGTCAGCTATTTGGCAAAATGAATGAATCTTCGGGGCAATATGCACCACTAAAGCACAAAAATAAAATATCCATTCAAAAGACCCTGTCTAGAAGAGCCCTGTGTCCGGGGGCCACCAGAGGGTTAATATGGCCCTGGTCAGATGTAGCTGCTTTATCAATCTCAACTATACTTTCTCACCTTCAGCTTTACTTTCTCAGTTGCCATAATAATCCTAGAATACTAAAATTAGATTGCTAATGCTAACATGCTAATGTTAGTATTAAGGTAAGTAAAGCTCATGAGTGCAGTTGATGAGCAACATCTTACATGTATTCAACACAGCTGACAAAGTACAGCTGAAACTGACTGTACAATACAGTACAAACCACATCAATGAATAACTGCAGCTGAAACTGAAGCAAACTCTCACAAAATGTATACAAAGGTAGGGCCACTGTGCTCTTGTACATAAATAAAGTTTTAAAAAAAATTGCATTCATACTTTAATGACTATGGCTTTTTAGTCCTGTCCATTTAGGTGCAGTTTAATTAATGAGGGACTGCATCTAAAGCAACAGCAAAACCCCACAGCAACAATGTGTCATGTTAAGAAACAGTCCACAATACAAACACGACAAATAATGATTTTGTATGTTGACAGTTCCACGGTGCCCAACAGCTCAGTGGTTGGTGTCTTCACCACATCTGCACCAATTACAACAGTGTCTGCCGCAAGTTTCCCAGAGACATGAAGGCCAAGTCTACAGGTAACACCCACATGATCTGGTAGCACACAAGTGCCTTTTAATGCCCTCTCATTCATAGTAAACATAAACCTGATAGAGTACAGCAACCACTTGTGGTGCTACTGTACCTGAAGTCTTATGTGTCTTGTGTGGCCATTTGGAACATAACAGCGTGAAATTAAAACATGTTTAATAGGCTTTAAGGAAAGTCAGCCAATTTAAATGAAATCTGCCAAAGCAGATTAAGCTCAGTGGACCCATTCTGAGTTTTTTGCACTTCAGAAGCACAACAACTGTTTCATTGTATAATAAAGGACTCCTAATAGAATGGTTACTGCCTACACTGTACTGGTTTAATCAATAATCCAAAAAGACGATTGTACCATGTGGTTTTTAGGTGTCTCTTTTTTTAATGCAATAGCTTACTAACTCGCTTTTTTCCTTTATTTTACAGTAGTTGTAGTAAGAATTCCTCTGTAATGTCTTGTTAGCCCCTTTATTATTGAGAAAAAATATGTGAATATCACTTAAATGTGTTTCTTCCTTCTTGTAAGTGCTTAAAATTGTTGCTGTGACCATGTTGAAATGCAAAACCTATTGTGGGTAAATGGTCTATTGAATGACTATTGAAATGGACTATTATTTTTGAAAATCCGACATAGCCTAGCATTTTCAAATTCCTACAACCGTTCATTCTGATACAGAGAACCAAGAATACTTTGAGAAACATCGCTGGCCACCTGTGTGGTACCTGAAAGAGGATGACCACTACCAAAGAGCACGCAAAGAGCGCGACAAGGAGGACTACCTGTACCAGAGGCGGCAGTGTAAACGCAAGTGGCTCTTCTGGAACCTTCCTTCCTCCCCTAATTCAAACTCTTCTTCTGGCTCATCCGCTGTCATCTGACCAAGTGGTAAGGCCAGCCCACTCTGAAGTACATCAGTGTGGATACAAGTTGTAAAAAGATACAATAGAAGATAAGCACGGCTGGCTAGAAACGCCCCAATTGTTCAGGCACACTGTTTCTCTTCCTGTTAGTTTGCCTCTGTAGTCAAACGACACTCCTCCAGGTTTGCAAGGTTAGCTCAATCTGGCGGTTAAAGTAATACATTTTGTTACCTAGATTTTTAGCTTGATGTACATGAGATGCAAACCTCAGTGAAATGAACCTCACTGACAAATGGCACAGTGTAACTGGCGCAAATAACAACTCACACTGATTGTTTACATGTTCCACTACCTGAGTTTTAAGTTTTGAAAATAGGACTCTGCTGGCACAGATCTTTCCATCTATGATCATAATTATCATGAATTAACCTGAACTGATCCAACCAAGTGCTGCTTATCAGCTGCAACAACCAGCAATTCAACACAGAACTTCTTAGTCTCAGAGATATAACACTTTGCCCTTAAGTGTTTGTACAATCTACCAAACTATTTGTACAGTATGATCTCATCAACAGGATGTAACAGTAGTATAACCTGCCAGGAATCATTTACTTTCACCACGCTGAATATGATTATGTACACATGAATGAAAATGCTTGACTCCTGTTTATTTTTGTTCAGTCAATCTACTTTTCAATGTTTGTGCAGACTTACACAGCTAAAAGTGGTGTGAGTCTGGACACACTAGGCATTTATGTATTGTGATCATGTGATTGGTGGCCTCTTGTCACAAAAGGGCTTTAGTTTACATGAATGCATTCGGTGTCCTGAGACACAAGAGATCCCAAAATGGCTGTGTTTTCTGTAAAATGCCAGCAAAAACCAAGCAGATCACTAATTTCCTGTGTTGCTTGACGAGGCTTGTTAGCGCACATGTTTCCTGAGTCCTTTAGTTTTACATTGAATGGTTTTATCAGCTTGATCACTGTCATCCTGGAAAGTAATGCATATTTCATCTCAGAGTCAATAGCAGCATTTCGAGAACTGAAGCGACCATGTGTACATTACCATCCGTCTGTGACAGTGTGTTTGACGCATCTGTCACTAGTGGTGATTTGGCCTTTAGAGATGTATTTTGGTTGATAAGAGGATGCCCCCTCTGATTGTCTGCAATTGGCTGTGTAAGACTTGTACATGAAGGAGGCTTCCTCATGCCCCAGGCTTCTACACACCTTGAGCACTTTCTGGACTCTTCTCCACAGAGACACACACCACCAGTAGCAGCAGCCTGGTGATCGGCACTAAAGACAGTATGGTGTCATTACACACTCTGGCAAATGTTAAAAAAGGAACTGAGGAAGAAGGAACTGAGGAGGAAGACCATGATATTTAAAATGTTTCAAATATGAATATAATGTTTTGCATACCTCACAGTATTTGTTCAAGATTGTCATCTACTGTTGTACTTGATTGTAGGATGGACTTGTAAGCAGGGTCCTCAGTAAAGATGGGTATTGTAAATTGTACAAAATATCAAATGAACCGCAAGTAACTTGCATCACTCTAATGTGCAGTTACCTAATGTTTTGCACTGCAGGCAGTGGTCGTACAGTATTACTGAGTAATACATATATTGAATATAGACTTGACTTATCCAACTTGCATTTAGTTACTGTGCAGCTACAAACTGTTGTTGAAAATAACTGAATACTCATTGTGCTGACCTCCAGTTACATCTGTTATATACTGTAGTATACATGCAAATTACAGGCAGTTCAAACCAACCGTTGACTAATAGTAAAATAGGATAACAGTGCAAAGTAAAGTAGACATGTTTATATAAATGACATTATAAAGACGTATGGTACATCCATAAAACATGTCACGTCAAAAAATCTAATAAATAATTCTTATTGCAGCATTTGCTTTTGCAGCATATGTTAAAGAAAGGCTTGCTTTAATCCTGAATATGATTGGTTATACTTTTCCATGCAGTTTTTGATTAGACATATATTTAGAGCCCAACAAAGGGCTTAAAACAATAAAGTGGTAAGAATCAATTCAGTGACATAACCAAATTCTTGCTTGTATTAACTCATAACTCTAATAAGGACACTGCATGAACAGGGCTCGCCAAACTAAAATAACAAACTAAAATAAAATTGTAGTAAAAAGTTTATTCATTGGCATTTAAAATGTAAGATGTAGATCAGTGGTAGTGCTGGTGCTCTAAGCAGTAGCTTTAAATTGTTCTCAATTACATTAACTTTTGCCAATTGCTAAGTAAACACAAGAACTATTATTTTGAATATCTTAATTGATCAGTTCTTTTGGCACACATGGTCAGACATTAGGCAGAGCCTTCAGGAGTATTGTACTCTTTTAGAGACATCTTTATCCTAATTCTGAATGTTTTCATTTATTAGACCATCTGACTAATAAATAATAATATCCAATTTTCACACAAAATACAGCTTATTGTAATAGTTTAACAGCAGCATTTGCCTTGGTGGTGTGATTGATAAATTGCATAGACATGCATTTCATTCCACAGTGCATTTCATTTCTCAATCATTTTTCTGATGTTTTGCATCAACAACACCTCATGCCTTAATGTACAGTGTAGTGTATGGTATTGAATGTAAAGTAGTGTTACTGTGGTTACTAGTTTGTTTGCTGTATGTTCAGTTACCATGGTGCTCTCTAGGCTGTGTGTATTTGTAAATGTATAATCCATCATTTGGATGTAAAGCAATCAATGTATTGTTTGGGGACTTTGATGAGCGTGCTTTAGTTTGAACACTGCGTAGGTTTTATGTCCTTTTAAAGCTATAAAGAAACAAAAAACTAATTAAAGACTCTGACCATCAAGGCCACACTAGACTAACATAATAACAAACCATCAATTTGTGACATTAACCATGAAATGAATGCAGGGATTTAAAATTTGTTTCATTATTTTAAAGTTGCTAAATGCTATTGAGCTCTAATTTTAGAGTCTGCATAATTAAAAAATGATGAAATAACGTGGCCATTGGAAGTTAGATTGTAACTCAGTCATGTAAATATAAATTGTGTGATGACTTGGAATTCAGACTTGGCATAGCAATTGATACAAGCTATTGCGTAGTTTAACATAGATACTGTTTTTGTACTATGCATACTGAAATGTGTCTGACTTTGAAACTACAAACTTGCACTGCTTTGTAGCACCAGGTTAAAATTGCATTAGGCAGTATAGCAACATCATTAGATACCTAGACAACATCAGGTAAAAAAAAGTTTTAACATAAATTAAAAAGAAGTTGTCACTGGGGCCCTTTTCCATATGTTTGGGTGCTAATATCACCGCTGCAGAGAAGCACAAACCAAAGGGAGCTTTAGCAGCACCAGGAATATATTATATATGCTGCACAATCACTACTGCATAGTTTAAGAGGCCTTGTTCCGAAATGGTTGAAAATGAAATAAATAAATAAAAAAAACAATAAATGAAAAGAAAAAAAACTTGAATGTTTATCTCAGTGTTCAAAGCCTAGATGACATTTTCCTTAGTCATCAGGTATTTTTGTTCTCAAGAGCTGTTTTTATTGTTTGGGAGCTGTAAATCTGAAATTCTGTAGCATGTGTTCTTGGAAATGTGTAAATAGTATTTACTAAATAAAAAAGGATCGACATGTGCATTTTGGTATCGCGCCAGTCTTTTTTTAAATGTCATATGAAACTTTTGCAGCCTCATAGGTCAGTAGGATCCTGCCCTGCGCAGAGGCAGCAGCGACATCTGCGCCTGAACCAGAAGGACAAGAAACCTGCAGCAAAACACAAGTGGACAACTTCCCGAGAGATGGTAATGTGAATCGCAGATGAATGTAGTGCGATTTAACGTCTGTCCTCTGTCTCAACGGACAGTTAAGCACTTTACCGTCCGTGTTGACCTCTACGGTGTTGACACGTAGCCTAAAGCGTGATGCACTGCATAACGTTACATGTAAACAATTAGCTAAAACAAATGTAGGCTAACTTGGAGCTAATAATTTACTGCAAATCAAATTACCTCTAGAATGTTCTTCAGGAAGAATATGTAATTGTTTAATATAACTATCGCTAAGTTCAGGAAATAAATAACTGAAAGTACTAACAGGAAAGGGCGTCTCATCTCTCCTGTGGCAGTATAGCATATAGTCACAATACAGGGACGCATTAGCCGCAATTTCTTGCAGTGTGTCGCGTGACGCACATTTAAATATTGTGAAGGATTTAACAGTGACATTGAAATTATAATTGTGCTGCTGATGTGTCTGGGTAGTCCAACAGGTATGGGCAGGGTCAGGTGTCTAAATAGGCTCTGACTGACAGGTGGAATAGACTTGAGCTATTCTTCAATGGAAAATTCCTAAACTTTTCTGGTATCAGCCTCTGAAATCTTAAGGTGTCCTGCTTGTCTGTGCGTTATATGATACTATTCTTAGTATCATTAGGTCTTCTTTTGCTCTGGGAACTTCTTTATGGCATTTTAAACAATTTAGACATTTTATAGACTGAGCAATTAATCAACAAAGTATTGTCATAATTTATTGTAATTGTTAGTTGCAGGCCTGCATTAAAGCTGGAAATAGGTAGAACGTGGGTTACAGTTGCTTTCCACTATTGCCAAACACAATTTCTTTTTACTGTTCAGGAGCTATACTGCTACTGACAGATGAATGAAATATAACTGTTAATTATTAGAAATGAAAACTGTCAGCATGGACAGGCCTCCTTTGACCCTGACGTAACTGGCTTTTTCAGTCAGACTATATTGCTCTGAGTGACTTAAATAAATAAACTGAACAAAAACTAGAAAATAAGTGACTAACCGAATACTGCTGTTCTGCAGGCTGTGCCGGCACCGTTTCTGGTGTTATGTGCTTGTGTTTTGGGGTTTTACCATGTGGAAGCAACACCAGACACCCTGAGCTCTCTGGATTTGTCCTTCTGTCAGTAAGTTGCCCACAAAACTGTGATTCTAGTGTAGTTGCATACACAAAATGAACATGGCAAAGGCAAAAGAAACTGAATTGAAGCTTCATTTGCTCACTCAATGTTGCACTTGAGGAGTGAGTTTCATCTTTTATCTCTCTTCAATAAAGCGGCGGACTAGAGGTGATCTATCCAGAACTGCTCATTGATGAATGCCTCATTATTCCAAAGGACCTGAAACTCAGAGAAATGATCAGCACCGTTTGGAAAGCCCCCCAGATTTACTTCTCTGGAGCACACAAGGTAAGGTGTGTGTGTGTGTGTGTGTGTGTGTGTGTGTGTCAGTGTTTTTAAGTTGTTTGCGGGGTGGGTGTCAGAGCAATTAAAAATTTATAGTAGGCCTGTATTTACGTGTGCAGCGACTTTAATTCCACCACTGTGGGTTATTAAATAAGAGATATTACCCAGTTTTTATTTTTAAGTAGTAGTCTTAACTGTCACAGAAGACAAATATTTTGCATGTTCTAAACGGATATCCACTGGTTCATCGGCTCTTAATCCTACATACTGCAGATTTTAGTCCTCAGCCCTTTGTGTCTGCTTATCATCTCCTCCTCTCTTATTAAACAGAAGAGTAGTCTTCAGACAAAGCTGTTTGAGCTTTTTGTAGGCTTCTTGGGGCCTTTCTGACATGAGGCTGTATGCAAAACTTTGTGTTTGCGTGATCAGTGTTATTTGGCAAACATGTACATGCGTATTTTTAACACTAGAGTGCAGTGATGGATAAGATATGCAGCATCTCTACCTCAGCAGAACAGGCTTTAAGTTATTGTCACAAGAAACAAAAGGTTCACACCATATTGAAAAAGTCTAAGCATGAAATAACATTTCTGTAGTATTTTAAATGTCCGGCTCTTCTTTAGATTTGAGCTTCTGTGCCACCTTCTTTAAACTGATTACTGAAACTCTGTAGTAATCTTTGTCACCAGAGGGCGGTGCTAGCACATCATACTTGATGAGCAAGCGTGTTCAACCAAGTTAATGTCCAATATACAGTTCATACAATTCAGAATGTCAGATAACGTTCATTGTAAAGTAGATAATACTGTCAATGATGTTCTTATTTCACTCACTGATTTTGATGGGTAAATGCTTGAATCTCTGTGAAGCTGCTAACAAGAAATGTCCATCTACAGTTAGGTGTCATTACAGTTATTATATTAAAATGTCAGCAGACAGCACACAGAGCTGTGTGTGCTTTAGAGGACCAGTGTATGAACCAGTATTCTTTTGTGTTAACCCATGTTTGATAAAAAAAAAATTTTAAAACTCAAACAATGACCCTAGGACTAAAACAGATTACTAATGGTAATTCATTATCTGAAGGATTAGACTGTAATTGAAAGTAGCGCAGAAAAACTACAGTTTATTGTTTGAGTGTCTAAACATTTGCCATCAGAATGACATTTGCTCATGATAAAACAAAGGAAATGCTTCAAAGAAGAGAATGACATTGACATTACAGCCCTGAAATAACTTCTATACCACATAAACTGCAACTGAACTGAAGTTTGGAAAATGGGTTGATAGTATATGAAGTAGGGCTTAAATGATGTTTAGTATGTTCCTCTTAAAATACTTACTTTTGTCATGCAGGATATAAAATTATCACATAGAGTCATTGATGATGATCTGTGTAATATTCATTTATTTATATATGGATTTTTCAGAGGGTCATGTTTAGTATACTTTTATTGTTGAGCATCAAATTGAGAGGGACACAGTTCCCAATCCATAGAACCGCAGCTGAAGTTGACAATGAAATCACACCAGACGCACACCAAATCCTATATCTGTAAATTGAAAACTTAAATTGAAAGCCACCTCGATTTAGGAGGTAGTTTATGAATTCCAGAGCTAAGCAGTCTAGCTTGAACATGATCTATTGCCCTTCTCTCTCCCAAACTCCATTTGATCTATGGTCGTATTATCTATAATGCTGTCTTACATGATTCTCTTTTATTGCCAGAATCAGTGTCAGACAGCAAAACAGATTACATGTTGGACTGAATCAATACAAACTTTATTTACTGGGCGTTGAAATGTAATTCTCCATTTCTCCTGACAGTTAAAGTAAACACGCACTAAACACTGTGGTTGGTCTGCTAGTCCACCACGCTTTCTGTCACCACGCCATGCTGCCAGCGCTGCTGCTATTCTCTGCCACTCAGCCCTTGTACCCAGTAGTAGGAATACAGAATAGTGGCCGCTCATGCTCAAATCCACCCACTATACCACCCACTTCATTACTGGGACGGGATGCAAGCTTGCTGAGTAATTGTAATGGAGCGCAATGGGCAGTAGTCCCATAAACCCGCCTCTAAATAGGTTCTCATAACCAAAAAACAAAAGCAAAGGGCCACAGAAACTGCATATTTCTGTTTTCAAACTTCAGAGTAACGATTCACCACTTGAACTATGTGTGTTTAATGAAGAATTTTTAGAAATCCTAATTACACTCCTTAAAGCCTTAAGAGCGTCTACAGTTTGAAGCAAGTGGGATGTGTATTGACTAATGAAACTAAACTAAAACAACATGACTTGGTTACAGTTAGTCTCATAAATAAAGTTAGTAATCAAGATCAGAAATTAAACAGATCTAACCATATTTTTGGAATAAGTTCAAAGTACTGGTTGATGATGGTGGCCATCAAAAGTTTTAAATGTACTTTCCATCAAGTTTTCTGAATAAATTAACCTCCAATTTAACTACTACAACTCTACAAAGAAAAACAGAAGAAAATGAAACTTTCGTCTCCTGTTGAAGGTATAAAATGCTGTACCATGATTGTAAGAAACTTCAGGATAGAGCTGGTGTTTAAAGGGGAATGCTTAATATATAAGTCTCCATTAGAATTTAGTTACGCTAAATGTTAAACACCAGTAAATTCTCTGAAACACTAATAAATGAGTATACCCAAGCAGAGCTACAAATGATCGCTTTTCTTCACTATAGTTGTAATATTCAAGATTATATAGCACAGCAATCTCATGATTAGTGTCTTTCTGGAAATTAAGGTCAAACCTGTGTCATGCTCCAGTCTCATACCCTGATGCATTCTCTTAGTAGGAACCAGAAGTATCTGTAAACTTCAGTGTAGTCAAGTATAATTGTTAAAACAATTGCAGTGACAAGCAGAAGACACCCTAATATGCTAATTCATATGTCATATTTGACATATACACTGTAGGAATGACCCTTGACACAGCTAGATAATAATGATACCAATTAGTATTTGACCTCTGGGAGTGAGACTTAGATTAGAAAAGTAGGTTTCACCCTTGTAAATGACACGCTCAGCGGGTATAACGTGAGAGCCAATGCACTGCTGTCATTACATTGTTCCTGACTTTCCAAACTAACTCTTTGTTTATATTTATTTTAAATCCACACTGACACCTTGCTGTCTAAAGTGTCTTTGAAGACACTGTTGAATCATAGTAGTGAAGAAAATGCTTTTTTGTACATTAGACTGCAACAACCTTAGCGTTGACTGTTAATTATTTAATAAATATGCAGATTAACCAGGACTGCTGGAAGGAGTTTCAAAATGTTGAAAGGATGTAGCGACCCCTTGTCCTGTTTAAAATCTAGAGTCAAGATTATGTCTTAAAATGTCAAATTGCTTTTAGGAATTATTTTTTTCCCACAGAAAGGAAGAGCTAAGTGAGTTTTTTTTTTAGGCTCTTTGGAAAACCAGCAAACTTGGCTGAAGGACAGAAAACCTGTCAAATGAAGCTTTGCCTGCAGAAAAGAATAAAATAATAGTAACATTAAAGAGACAAAAATAACCACATATATCTGAACTAGAGATGATTAAAATGCTCCATATATATTTGGCTACATGGCAGTTCATCCAGGTGTGCTTCTGGCACAACCTAAGATTGCTTAAGTGATTTTCCACCTTCTTAAACAAATGTATTTAATTCAGCTTTCAATGTTTACAGCCTGATTACATACATCTAATTACAACATTTTTTAACAAATGCTTAATAATGCATATAGTGTAACTAGGGTATACAGTTGTTTTGAGATACTATATATATTTATCACTAATGCTGGCATTTCTCCTGGATACATTTCCCTGGACTTAGTGCAACATTTAACCAAGTTAAGCCACCTCAATAAAAAGTGATGCCTCTCTTGTTTTCTAAATAAACTAACTAAATCACTTATTCCTTTTAGAGGACAAGGGCATCCATGAGAGCATTCTTATTGTATGTTTGATTTCTCAGCTGAAATCACTGACACATTATTTCTTTAAAATAATTATGGATTTATTTTGACTCAAGCATGGTCATCTATCCTCGATGTGGTTGGTGTAAACAACACAGGCCACAGTAGCTATCTTTACCTCGTAGTTACTCCAAAAGTGGCGACAGTTTTGGAGTTGTTGTGTTCTTTTTTTTTCAGTAAGGACCATAGCCACAGGGCACATTCTTAGACATGGGGATTTCAAAGCCTTGTTTTTGGGTAGACATTTCTTGCATCTGGTGGATGGAATGAGGGTTTAAACCATTACTGCGATTAGAGCTGCCTCACTATGATCTCTTGAGCTTGCTTACTGCTGCTAATAGCTGTTTCCTCTCTATTTCCCTCTATCTTTTTCTTTTTCGCTTTCTCTCTCTCTGTGAATGATTTTTATGCTTTGCTAAAACATGTGGGGGCGTTGAGAGAGGATTTAAATGCAACGATCCCCCTCCTCTTTTTTTTTTTTGGGTGAATCTCAGCGTTCTTTTCTGCAAGCCTCTGATGACGACAGGGCAGCTTTAAGCCTGGCAGTGCCCACGGCAGGCTGCCGTCTCAGCGCTGCCCACTCTCCTCTGTGTTGGCATGCTGGAGAAAGCGAGGGTGGGGTTCCTCTTTAGCAGACCCTGTCATTCCTAGGAAAGCCTACATGTCCACCCATGCAGGATTCCTGATAGGTCTTCATGATGGGGATGTGAGAGCGCAAAGATAGGGATTTTGTTTTCAGTAGGCGATGGCCTTCATTCAGCAAAGAGTCAAGGATGTATATTTGGATAAGGAGACAAGGCACTTCCTTGATCCTTCACATGACAGTGAGGGTCAACAAGTGAAACATGTTCTGTAATATCCATCTAATTGCATATTCAGTGTCATCAGGTGGGTGTTTTCGGCTCTGCTGGATTAAATCAGCGTGTTTGGCTGAGATTCAGGGAGTTTATTTCCTTAGCTAATGTTCCCCTTTGTCATTGTAACACCCTGTTAAGCTGACCCCTGTCCCGCTCCATTCAGTCATTGCCCATTACTACACAACATATATGATTCATGCAAGCTTCTGAAGAGGAAAGAATTACAACCTTCTGCTACTCGGAGCACTGGATTGATTATGCATATTCAGTAGAATGAAGGGAGGCAATCAACCTCTTAAGCCACATTTCCACACAGAAGAAGAATAATTTGCATGTCTGTGGCATGCAGACCAATACAGGTGTAAGTAGAGACTCCAAGATTTCAGTTTTGCCCTAAGTTGGCAGAACAGAGGGCACCAATGTGCCATTGTGTCTCATGCATAAGTGAGATTGCACCAGACAATTTATATCTCATAACCAGATATTCTTTTTCTCTCCCTCTTTTTTCCTGCTTTCTTTTCTCCTCCACTCACGCATGCATTGCCTTGTATACTGACAGTCTATTTGATTTTTTTGAAGCTACCCTTTTGTACCCTGTTGTCGCAGTAGCATGCTATTACTTCACCTTACATTTGATCTAAGAGCGTAGGCAGCAATACTTACTAAACTCCGTGGCTGTGAGTAAAATATCAGTTACCATGAAAATGTATTGTATTATCAATGGGAGGATAAGAACAGATTAAGGAAGCTCTGGGATGCTCTTACAGATGACAATGGTCAGGTTTCTATGCAAGCAGTGGTATTGGAGAAAATTATTTTCACCGTTTCA
The DNA here is from genome assembly GCF_021292245.1 of Micropterus dolomieu. NCBI lineage: Eukaryota > Metazoa > Chordata > Actinopteri > Centrarchiformes > Centrarchidae > Micropterus > Micropterus dolomieu. The sequence goes on from NC_060170.1 coordinate 27,634,243, forward strand.
CAAAAGACACGAGGAAAGGAGGTGGTTCAACATGTAAAGCCGACTCAACTTGATATGTTTAAGATGAGGTGTTTTGCTTCAATACATAGGAGCTTTTTTAGTATCGATAGAGAGGTCAACTTTTTTTTACACATCAATCTACAGAGCAATAACAATGTACCCATCGGTTGTTGAAAGGAAAGTTAATTTCCACATGTTGGAATCATGTGCAAATTTCCTACATGAGAGTACACATGATAATTATGAAATTCATTAATTAGTTTCAAACAAGCTTCAGCGCAGAGGCACTAGCAAAGCTTAGAGAAGGAGCAGGTCTTTAATAAAAATACCACCTGAACCTGTGCTCCTGATTATTATTCAGTATTCACACAGAAATTCTATCTTGTCAGTTCATATACATTGACGGCAAGATCTGTTCAAACAGAGATTCATAATCTGCATGGGAAGTGCATCTGCTGCTGTGGATACTTAGACAAACATACAAGATTAAATTTCTATTTATATGAGCCACAGAAGTCTAACATTTACCAGGGAGTCATTGTACGATCTGGAGACGACTCGGCCTCTCTTTGGCACAGTAAGAAACTTGAACATTTTATTAATGTGATCTGTCCAGCTGGGAGACGTCTGCAGCCTCATGATCCCAAAAATATCACCTTGAAAAAACTCCTGAGCTGCTCTGTGCCGTTTTCATTTTGTCTTCTTACCTTGTGCGTTGTATCTATTATTGTAGAAATCTCTGGGTCACCCAGGTGCTTTCTTTTTTAACGCTTTCCATCCTCTGGGAGGAGATTCAGAATTGAACTTGTAATGTAAACTTTCATTTGAATTCTTAGTTGTATAATAATTTACCTTAAATAAAAAGATTTTTAAGATTGAGCCTCTTCAGGACTTAACAGACAGCATTACTGTGGTGCTTACCGGTGTATTTGAAACTGAGGTAATTGACTTTTATTTCTTTGACAGCCTCTTTTCTTTAAGAAGTAAGTAATCACAAAGTTAAAAGTGATCATGTGAAGTTTACTTAAGACCCAGATGCTTGGCTTAGTGGCATTTTGCCCAAAATGTTTTGTGCTTCTAATTTGTGGTCCGGCACAGGGTTTAGTTACAGTTGTGTCCCAATCCTCTGATTCACCTTCTTTAGGAACAGCTTCAGGGCTGCTCACAATGCTTAACTCTCCATAATGCCATCCCCTTCATCTCTCCAGTGGTCTTATTGTCTTAACTCTGGATGGAGAGACGGTGTTAAGAAAAACAGGTTAATACACGTTTGGCACAGTGAAAGTAAAGTATCTTTTCAAAGATGCACTCTATTCAAGTTTTTCTTTGGAGAATATTTTTCATCGGATGTTTCCTGTTTCTCTCAACCAGTTTAGTTACGTTGCCGGTCTGTTTTTTTTTACTGTTTTTTAAGATATATTGCCAGTGAGTCATTTTCCTTTTGACATTAAAAGCTTGCCACTAATGGTAGCCGCGATCAGGTCCATTGATGCGTTGATTGATTTGAGAACAGGGGATGATAAAACTGCCTTCCTTGTCATTTTCCTGATCCTGCAGTTTGGAAGCAGAGAAAATGTTATGCAAATGATTTGTTAATCCCTTTACATTATTTGTTCCATTTCTCCCTTTCGTTTTCACACTCAATTTCTAGCACAGCGAGCTGACAGGCGGACACCCTCAGATTTCTAATTCTTAAGATAGAAAAAAAAAAGTCAGCCATCCATTTTGTATTTAGAATATACTTGCTTCAATTAATTAATTTGACATGAATGATTTACTTCAAAATGCACAAGCCCTTCCAAGTACTTAACTTTAGAGACCTTCAACTTTAACCTCTTTCTCCTCTTCTGTGCATATGAGTCTTGAGTCTAAGCTGAGAGAGCACTGCTACATGTGACCAATGTTTTTTTCCCCCTTTAGTATTGTTGTCCCAGAGGTTGGGTTTAAAGATAATAAGAAAGAGGTGGGATGGTCTTAGATTCAAGAAGCTTAAAATGCAAAATCTCAAATAAGCCCAATTTTCCCTAGCCAATCGCGTTGCATTTTGGTGGGTTTGTGTTGATCGTCTCAACTGACTCACATACCGCCCCTCCCCAAATAAAAACACTACAGATTTACGTGGCTTTTCAAAAAATGTATCTAGACATTTATCCAGCTTAATCTTCTTAACATATTAAAGTGATTTGCTTTACCCTGAAGTGGCTGAAGCTGCGAGCTCACCGCCCCTCATGGCACTAAGACCTGAGAGGCATTGTGGACATCTTTCCGCTCTTGAAAAAGAGAAAGGTGGGCAGAAGTCAACCGGCTACTCAGCTGTGGAGCTGTGGCTGTCCCCGCTGTGCGTCCATTTTATTTTTTTTCGTTCTGTTATTAGTCCAACTGTTGCACTCAGTCAGTGTTCTTAGGCACATGGCTCTGCCAGAACTGCCCACACTGTGGTGTGGAGGTTTGGAGCTCTCAGCTTTTGAGCTGAACTGAAAGAGCTCTCTCGCAGAGTAGGTGTTGGCAGGATGCTTTGTTTCTTTCTGTGAATGTCATGAGAGGTATGGATAATGAGAAAACTGAAGCACTGTGATGGCATGATTTATCCTGGTGCCAACTATATGCCTGACTGCAGATCTGGGCATTTTCAGATAAACGATGTGCTTAACCTTTTCTTCTGACGCGACACAAATCTGAGAATCAGTAGTGACAGTTGCAATGTGTTTTTCTTTAAAACGCCACTTTACAGACCGGGCAGCTAAAAGGTCTTGGTCAAACTCAAGTGCTGCTAATGTCCTCATTTGGCATAATGCTCTATGGATGTGCTTTAGGGCATTCGTTTTGCCAGATTGCATCAGTAGAACTGTAAGTTTAAACTTGAAGACATTCATTGTAGCTGAAGTCTGAGTCAGTTTATTGTCTTTGTGGTATTTAGCTTAATGTCTGTTAAATCAGACATGATGGGGTCAAAATAAATGTGGCTGTGCTACAACATAATTCATTTTATTTGGATAGGAGTTTAAAAAGCTTCCTGAAATATAAAGGCATTTCATTACTCTACTAAATGTAATTAAACTTACTCTGTAAATTAGTTTTCTTTCATGGATAAATGTGTAATTTTGTCTTCGTTTTTGGTGAAGGGCTGCTACATTAGCTACCAAATTAAGACTGCAATCATTCTGCCTAGCCAAAGCAAAAGCATTGTACCACTTCTGTGATAAGGACATCACTGCTGACCACTAAACCTTTAAACGTCTGTTCTCTTTGGAGAACATTTCAGCCTGCAATCTTGCTTTGTTTGTTTTTTTCCTGTTGTAACATGATGCATGTGCTCAGTAGCATACTCGCCACCTAGCTGTTCATAGCAGGTTTTCTCACTTTTTCACAATGTTTGGCTCGATTGCTGCTGAAATATCTTTTACATGTTGAGAGGAGGCATCTACCTTAGTTTACTATGGCTCCTACTTAATGGCTAGCCAGTATCCAGAATAACTAGATGGAACTTGCAATGACAAGCATGTATTGCTGCACCAGACGAAGATCAAAAATGGCATTGTAGAGCAACAGATTCCACTATTATGGCTATGAACTGTCATATTTAATACGTAGTACACATATACATTCAGAAAATATAAGAAAATAGTTGAAAATGTCAATTTCCTTACACTGCTTGTTTTGTCTGACCAATAATCCAAAACCCAAAATTATTCAGATCACTATAACATGACATTAAAAGAGTCAGGGCATCCTCATAATTGAGAAGTTGAAGCTGAGAAGCTGAGAAAGTTTATTTTTCTTTCAAAAAATTTGTTGCAATTGTACAATTATGTTTTTTTTATTTCATTCATGTACTGCAGTCCATCCCAGACTGTTTCAAAAGTAGATACATTAAAACAGTGGTGATTAAACAATGGTAGTTGTTTTACTGTGAAATAATTAAACTAAATGAAACATAATAACATGTGTTTCATTTTAAATGTTTTCTCTCTGCACAGAAGAGTTTTAGTCCACCACTTGTGCATCACTGTTTGTTATTATCGGTATAATGTACCAAACCTTCAAAGAAAATTAGACAATTTCCTCTGCATAGCGAAGTTTGCATAACATACAAATATAATTTGCAGTATACATATATATACAAATATATACTTTGATATGTATGTTCATGCCAGATATTTTTGTATATGCATGTAAACAACCGGCTAACAAGAGTTGATTCTCAGTGATGACTTCCTCATTCAGAGAACATCACATCACCTCACTGTCCTATATGTGCTGCACCAGAATGAATTAACTATTATGTGTTTCAGTAAATGTGTCCACTTATATTAGGACCCCTCATGAAATAAACTGTGGTGTTCTGCTTTATCCCTTCAAATTGGCTGGTACAGTACTTGACCTCTCGTACTTGGACTAAATGTCTGACAACTGTAAAAATCACACACTGAGGCTGTCCATACAAAATGTTGAATGTAGCACAGCCCCACACAGACGAGCACTTCAAACAAACTATGAGTGGTTGCTTCTCTTCATATCACAGAGAATAGGAGAAATTGATTGGAACTGGGAGGCTTACGACTAGATTTTTCTCAACCATAATATATTTTTTCTTTAAAACTGCAGCTTAAATTTAGATTTTTTTTTCTGGCTTTGTTTTTATTTCTTTGTCCAAATCCTATCGAGTGGTGCTTCAGGTTTTTCCTTGAGTAAAAACTTGATATTGTTGTGGGGAGGGAGAAAGGACTTTTTTCATGTGTGCAGGAATGTAGATTTCTTCCCCCCGTGAAATCCTAATTGTGCCTTGGAGGGCTGGTAGGGTATCTCTGCTCGGCTCAGCTCAACAGGATTTGTGTCTGTGTATGTTAGAGTATGTCTCTTAGCTTGAATGCGGATATAACCCTTTCATTGCACAAGCTGCTGATTTTTCATTTTTGCCGATAGGCTGATCCTGTGCATCCGTAGCTTTTTGTGGAAGACATTGTGAAAGTTTTTGTTTAGGAAGCTTCCATATTTTTTTTTTTTGCCTTAAAAATTTGATATTTGTTAAGAGTTAATGCAGATAACAAGTGGAGCTCTTTCTGTGGATCAACCGTATCTGAAAATGAAGCTCCTGGGAGCAGGTCTTGTCAATAGTGTATGGTCAGATTGAGAATTTATCTCCGGTCAAAACTACTTCTGTCCCGTTTGCTTCTTGAATTATTGCTGTGCATTTATCTATGCAAATCCAGGATAAGATCCTATCTGCCTGCAGCGACATATCCCCTTGGATTTGGTCTATGTGAGTTAGGCAGGTTATGGTTGACAGTAAGGAATTGCAACAACATATATGCGAAGATTATTGCTGTAGTCATTAATTGTTGCTTGAAAGGGGATTAGGATTACCAGTCCTATAGAACACTCTAACACCTGTCCTTCCTCATATCTAACAATGTGACTTCAGTTTTCCTTATTTCAGTATCAGTTCAAGTTGGCAAAATAAAAAAGGCTGATTTATTCAAATGAATCATCAACGCTGGAAATGATTCAATATGTGCCACATTCAGATGGGTGATATATTATTCCCTTGGGGAGAGGCAAAGATGGAGCTGTGGAGCTGTTTTATTTGTGCTGTCTTTATCAGTGTGTCAGGCAGAGAGGCTGAGCTTGTTCTCTATGAATGGACGAGCCCTTGAACCATAAACCTGTACCTCCTCTGATAACAGTTTTTGCATTGTGATATAAGTGCCATTCTCTGTGATGTCCTCTCTGACAGCGCTAAATATATCAACATACACAAAATGATCTGTCAGACGAATTATTTTATTTCAACCAGTTCTCCAAAACTAAGGATTTTCAGTGCTGCATGTGCAGTGTGTGCTTTGAAGACATATTGTGGATTTCGTTAAGGATTCAAAGCAAAGCACAGTATTGCTGTTGCATTCCACCAAGCTTTGCTATTCATGCTCCTAATGTTTTGCCTGTAGGTAAACAATTTTACTGTACTTTTTTGTCTTCCTTCTGCTCGTTCAATGCTATTTCTGCTGCTGCGACCTTAGACTGCTCTGACGTCTGAGATTGCCACATCTTCTAAGGTGATAAGAGCGCTCCCTGAATTACTCAGAGCCCGTGTGATGACATGGCCCTGATTGTCAGACGGGTGGGCTGGTGACACTGGAACACAGACGGTGCTTGTCTGTTTGAAATATTCTGTTTCAAGCTTCCAAGCCCTGGGCAGTCCTCTCTCCCAGTCTCCCAACACCCAGCGTCGCCCACTGAAACAAGACTCTTCCATACTGGAAAATCTGGCCCTGTCAACTGGCAGTCTTGATTAGGTTCAGCCCACACGCCAGGCACCCCCCACCACCACTTCTACCCCTTAATAGGCACTAGAGTTTGCCACCCCATGTAGATGCCTTTTGGTCGCCATCCATGGATGGCGTCAATAGCATCTTCCTACACAACAGTGACTGAACGGAGGGCACAAGAAAATGTGGGAATAATTTACACTTTCCCACTGTACTACCATCAGAAACCATAATTAATCATGATAGAAAAAATGTGGAAGCCATCTTGGCTGGTGAAACACACAGTGCCTGTGAACAGGCCTGACACCTTTAACAGTTCTGATGGCCAAATAGGAATGGGTGTCAGAGTGCTTACAACTAAGCTCCCTTCATGGCAGCACATATCCCATCATCTTCAGAATTGTGTCTGCTGCATTTTGATTGTTCTCTAGAAAGTGTAACTGTCGCAAGCCTTTTCTATATTTCATTTAAATAAAGGGCAATTATAGATGGTCTTGAGTCATGTGGCAGTAAGTGTCAAAATAGGCAATTATTCTCCTATTAAAATAAACAATCATTTTTTCTCAAGTTTTCACTCTTCTCATTCCAAATAACAAAAAAATCGGTTTCCATAATAACAATGTAGCTGCCAAAGTAAAATGTGATGACCCAGAGAAAGTAAAATCTTACAACACATGTTAAATATGAGCTTTAGGTTTTTACAGCTTTGAAATCTTGTGTGATGTGCTTTGTAAACTTGCTGTTTTCAGTTGCACATGCAGTGCAATAACCCAACACATCCACTTATCCCAATGGATCTTTATTATTTTCCTCATTTTTTCCCCAAATTCCCCTTAGTACTTTTAGAATCAAAATAGTTGATTTTAGATTCCCAAATCTTGGTGAAGTAATTAGAATGTGCTCGCCATTAACTTTTATAGGCTGCACTTGGTGGTAAAATAGCAGATCTATGTTTTTCCGTGTGTGACACGTTTGACAGGCTAATTATGGATATGAGTCCAGTGCTGTAATTTGCCCTGTTTGACTGTGTTGTGTTCTCAGCAGCCAAACTACATGACAAAAATATTTCCTTCTTGCCTCATTTAGCACGGGCTGGATCTGAGGCTCATATCCCAGCGCCTGGCTGTATGTTACTTCAGAGTACCTGTTAGTGGTAGTTACTGCGTTTGAGCATGTGCATTTGCAGAAATGCTTTCATGGCAGTGAGTAGGTGTATGTGTGTAAAGCCACCACTAGAAAGTGTTGAAAGCCTCAGCTAGCAAGATCGCATCCAGGGTGACTAATAAGCTTAACATGAGCACGGCTGTGTTCGCAAGCATGGTGCGGTGAAAGAAGTCTTCAATGTTGAGAGAAATGCAGAAATGGTTCCCAAGGCTGCTACTAATTCCTTCACCCCCCTCAAGCTTCAATCAGACTGTGAACCATCTTACTGTTAGCTATGGCTTCGTAGCAATTCCAAACTGCACCACGAAAGTACAACGCTTCACACTTCAGGACAGACTGCAGTCAGACATGGCTAGAGTTTATCAGAGAGCTGTTTGCTTGTGATTTTAGAGGCCAAAATGAATGGATTTTTGAAGAATTTGGTAGTGAAGTGGTCATTTAGATTGACTTTGCAGAATCTATAGGCTATAAATAATATTGCCTAGTCTCGTCTTAGCTTCCTTGTTGTGTAATTTTTTTTCCTGAAATGTAGTGTTGTAATGCATGTTTTTATTTTCAAACATAAAAATTGTGAAGTGATTATGTAATTATGTAAAATTGTGTTTCATATTCCACAGTGATTCCCCTTGAACCGTTGCCTCCTCATAACGTAGCTCACTCCTCTGTTTGGCTACCTAGTGTGGAGCTAGTAGCTGTGTTGTCTTTAGGCCTAGACTTTGCGTTTCTATCCACATGTGGCTCCTCAAAGTGTGGATTTATAAGCCACTTCACACTCCACTCCTGTGTGGGAGGGAGGCTGAGTTAAAAATAGGCAGGTTTGGAGGTAGTGAGCAGCCCGCACCGTGAGGCGCTTAAGAACACTGAGGAGTATTAAAATTTTTTGCATATCTGTTTTGCATCATTTATGTTAATATAATATAATAACTGCATTATCTGCCCAATTACCTCTAAATATCAAGTGGTTTCAATTACATAAGACCACCTTTAGTGCATGTGTTTGTGTGTAACTATGTAGTGTGTGTCCAAAATAATTACATTTATTTAATATGCCATCTTAAAGGGGGCTTTCCAGTGATTTACTGCCTTTTATAATGTTGGGGGACTAAAAAATCTCAAAATCGAATCAGAGGATGCTGAGATATCTTGAGGTTTGACTGCATCACAGTTTGCGAAATTATTACTTAATAAAAATGATGGTTACTTTGCTATGAAACCGCGATTCACCTTTGTCCCGAACTGTGTGGGGGGGATCCTTCCAGATCATGGATTATCTACGATCCTGATGGCAAGGTAAAGCGTTGGAGATATTAAACACATAGCGTATACTTGAACTGGCGGCTAAAAGGCGGTTAATATACGTTATGCTGCTGACCTTGTCCACAGCAGTACATTACTTAGCTTCCTTGCCAGTACAGCTCTCTGCTTCTCCAAATTGGGGACTGACCGCTATCTACTGCAGGTAATACACAGACTATGGATAAGTACCTCATGCATCCCAACTTCAAAAATCCCAAATTATTAAGATATACCCATGTGTGCTTTGGTGGGAAACACTGAATGTAAATATATTGTGTTTTATTATTCTTTTATCTTTTCATATGTAATTATCAATTTTAGATTTTATATGTATGATTCTTGACCTGCTGTACTTGCTCTATCTTTATCTTTGTTATATTTTTCTACCTATGGTCCACATTAAGCACCAAAACACCAAAGCAAATTCCTTGCATGTGTAAAACTACTTGGCAATAAAGCTGATTCTGATTCTGATTTTAGTCAGTACACATGGATGTTGTACTAGTTGTGCATGAGTAGATATTACAGGGAATGTTTACATGCAAGCATTTGATTGGATGAAATGTTGCTTTGCACCACAGACAACACTCTTTGGCAGTCAATGTAAACGCTGCATCTGTTTTATATGTATTAAAGCTGATATCATATCATCAAGAGGGCATTGTGGATCGAAACAGCCTCGATTAATGTCTCTTGTACAAGTTGTGCAAGAGAAGATATTGTAGGGAACACAAATAAAATATGTTATCTGTATATATAAACAAACTTCTCACAATGTAATTCAATAACATCTTTCCCTTAATTTGATCGTAAAAGCCCACATGTTTCAAAACATGCCCCTTATGGCTGCCTATGAAGGAGGTTTTTATAATGCTGCTTGCAGTGAGAAACAATAAAGTTTCAAAGCTTCTGCAGATGAGAGGTGTGTGGGGGGGGGGCTGTTATTAATGACAACGAGGACCTTCTCACCTATAAGGTTGGTGACCTCTAGGTGAGTGCCACAGCCACAGATCTCCATCTCATCTTTGGGTATACGGCCCTCCAACTTTCAGTCCAGATTCAATTACTGCTGCCTGGCTGACCCTTGACCTCCCCTCTACCAGGATGAACCTCCTCTTCTAACCCCGACAGTGGTACCACTGTTAACCTTCCCATCACTCGCTCTTCTACCCCTTTCGTTGCTGTCCTGTGTCAGAAATGAGATCTTATTACTTTGTCCATAGTATAAAAGTCTATACATCTTTGCTCTATGAATTCACTTGACTTAAATTATATATTTAGTTTAATAAAAAATGTGTTTTTAA
>NC_060170.1:27644292-27646277 GCF_021292245.1 Micropterus dolomieu
TTATCTGTATATATAAACAAACTTCTCACAATGTAATTCAATAACATCTTTCCCTTAATTTGATCGTAAAAGCCCACATGTTTCAAAACATGTTTCAGTTTGTTTTCGTAAAAAACACGTGTAGTTTACTGGGTACCTGAGAACTGCAGGCAAGGGACAGGTATGATTTAATACATAATTCACAGCTTTTTTCTCACCCAATTCCTCGGTGGCAGTTTGCTGATCTGCCCCTTATGGCTGCCTATGAAGGAGGTTTTTATAATGCTGCTTGCAGTGAGAAACAATAAAGTTTCAAAGCTTCTGCAGATGAGAGGTGTGTGGGGGGGGGGCTGTTATTAATGACAACGAGGACCTTCTCACCTATAAGGTTGGTGACCTCTAGGTGAGTGCCACAGCCACAGATCTCCATCTCATCTTTGGGTATACGGCCCTCCAACTTTCAGTCCAGATTCAATTACTGCTGCCTGGCTGACCCTTGACCTCCCCTCTACCAGGATGAACCTCCTCTTCTAACCCCGACAGTGGTACCACTGTTAACCTTCCCATCACTCGCTCTTCTACCCCTTTCGTTGCTGTCCTGTGTCAGAAATGAGATATTACTTTGTCCATAGTATAAAAGTCTATACATCTTTGCTCTATGAATTCACTTGACTTAAATTATATATTTAGTTTAATAAAAAATGTGTTTTTAATACCTAATTTTAATACTACAAAAACAATAATCTGTTAGCTGAGATTGCTTTTGTTAATCATATGAAACATTTACTTCTACAGTCGTGTTTTAGAGTTTGTATTTTACTGTTTTTACACATCGATCTTTCAACCTTGCTCTAAGCTGCAGTCGATGGTTGTTAAGCCATCGCCGTCTCTTAATCACAACACAGATACCTGTTAATTACCAAACGAGTTCAAGTGTTTTTGCTACTTAAACAGGGATTTGAGATCGATGCCCTGGGTCGAGCGGTGAGCACAGTTGACCATTTAATGAATCATTGTGGGTTCTGTGTGAAGAGACTGAAGGAGATGAAGAACAGGGAGGATAAAGCAATGGGTATATTAATAGGCAGCTGCACGGACGACACTGTTTCGTATTGGGTCAGGGATAAAGCATGAACTTGTAAACTCACAGAGGGGCCTCTCCTCCCTCCCTCCCTCACTCCCTCCCTCTCACTAACTCACTCTCGCCCTTCGTGGTGTCATCAGTTAGCAGAGCTGGGCTCGATAGCCCAGGCAGCTCTATGAGAGCAGCGATTAGACATCTTTCTGATTCCCATCCCCAGCAGAGTTCACTCAAAGGTAAGCCAGTGGTTTACATCCTCAGAGACACTGGTCTTCCTCTGCCTTTGTTCTTCAGTGTCTTCTGTTTTGCAAATACTGTATCTATTCGATGCTATTGGCATGGAGTGGGAGTTTCATGTCACCTCCTGAAAATCCAACAAAAATATGAAATTATTATTTTTTTTTTAAATACACATGCGTTTGTATCATATATAATCATGGAGAGGTATTAAGTTCATGTATTCAGTATATGACTCCACCCCTCAGTCTCTATAGCACCTCCCCCTTTCTTCTCTACCACTGACCAGTAGCTGTGACAGAGGCGGCTGCGGGGTTTATTCCAGCCGCCTGCCGTCTGAGTTGTGGTCCCAGTGGGCCATTTTGCTGTGATCACAGCAGGCAGTGGGAGGTTAATCCCGAGAGACAGACTCAATCTGCCCCCACCTCCAGCCTGCACCCAGGAGCCTCACATCACCTCCTCTATAATGGCCCGATGAAGGTCTGTGGCCAACACCTACCCAAATTTCACTTCTGCTCTAAGCTCTCGGATTTTTATGACATTTTAAAAGTCCTATAGACACAATTACACAGCTTAACAGAGCGGGCAGATGACCTCTAAACTATTTTACCGTACTCTTAAGTTAAGTAGATAAGAGATTACACATGAAAATTAAAGCAATATGCAGTAGCTTTGTGTTTCCAAAAAA
>NC_060170.1:27646377-27664431 GCF_021292245.1 Micropterus dolomieu
TATTACTTTGTCCATAGTATAAAAGTCTATACATCTTTGCTCTATGAATTCACTTGACTTAAATTATATATTTAGTTTAATAAAAAATGTGTTTTTAATACCTAATTTTAATACTACAAAAACAATAATCTGTTAGCTGAGATTGCTTTTGTTAATCATATGAAACATTTACTTCTACAGTCGTGTTTTAGAGTTTGTATTTTACTGTTTTTACACATCGATCTTTCAACCTTGCTCTAAGCTGCAGTCGATGGTTGTTAAGCCATCGCCGTCTCTTAATCACAACACAGATACCTGTTAATTACCAAACGAGTTCAAGTGTTTTTGCTACTTAAACAGGGATTTGAGATCGATGCCCTGGGTCGAGCGGTGAGCACAGTTGACCATTTAATGAATCATTGTGGGTTCTGTGTGAAGAGACTGAAGGAGATGAAGAACAGGGAGGATAAAGCAATGGGTATATTAATAGGCAGCTGCACGGACGACACTGTTTCGTATTGGGTCAGGGATAAAGCATGAACTTGTAAACTCACAGAGGGGCCTCTCCTCCCTCCCTCCCTCACTCCCTCCCTCTCACTAACTCACTCTCGCCCTTCGTGGTGTCATCAGTTAGCAGAGCTGGGCTCGATAGCCCAGGCAGCTCTATGAGAGCAGCGATTAGACATCTTTCTGATTCCCATCCCCAGCAGAGTTCACTCAAAGGTAAGCCAGTGGTTTACATCCTCAGAGACACTGGTCTTCCTCTGCCTTTGTTCTTCAGTGTCTTCTGTTTTGCAAATACTGTATCTATTCGATGCTATTGGCATGGAGTGGGAGTTTCATGTCACCTCCTGAAAATCCAACAAAAATATGAAATTATTATTTTTTTTTTAAATACACATGCGTTTGTATCATATATAATCATGGAGAGGTATTAAGTTCATGTATTCAGTATATGACTCCACCCCTCAGTCTCTATAGCACCTCCCCCTTTCTTCTCTACCACTGACCAGTAGCTGTGACAGAGGCGGCTGCGGGGTTTATTCCAGCCGCCTGCCGTCTGAGTTGTGGTCCCAGTGGGCCATTTTGCTGTGATCACAGCAGGCAGTGGGAGGTTAATCCCGAGAGACAGACTCAATCTGCCCCCACCTCCAGCCTGCACCCAGGAGCCTCACATCACCTCCTCTATAATGGCCCGATGAAGGTCTGTGGCCAACACCTACCCAAATTTCACTTCTGCTCTAAGCTCTCGGATTTTTATGACATTTTAAAAGTCCTATAGACACAATTACACAGCTTAACAGAGCGGGCAGATGACCTCTAAACTATTTTACCGTACTCTTAAGTTAAGTAGATAAGAGATTACACATGAAAATTAAAGCAATATGCAGTAGCTTTGTGTTTCCAAAAAACACAAAATGTAGTATCATCAGTGATAGATTTGATTAGCTGCAGTGTAAAAGCAAATCTAAATTTCTAATTATCATCAAGGCTCAAATGTTAAGTTTCCTCATTAGTATTAGTGAGTAATATTAATAACATATTTTTGGAAAATGTGTGCCTTCCAAGATCCAGCTATGAGAATTAGCTCCTCCGTTTAAAAACATGTTTTGATATACATTTAGTTTGTTCGAGCCCTGATAAATTATTTCAGATGGCAGAATATGCATCTGTTTTTCCCTGGAGTCTTTCACACATATCTGTGCGTAATTAATGTGGATTTTGACAGATGGAGAAAAAAAATGTCCTTGTAAGAGAGAAGGGTACATGCCACAATGTGTGAAGTGCAAGCATGGAGGGAGCCTCTTGCTGCCCATGCCAGCTGGACCAGCCAGATTCTTACAGGTAGAAATTCATGCACTAAATGTGTTCAGAAATCATTGAAATTCAGTGCCCACCATAAATAGGACATGTTTTTGTTGTTATAGTTGGAAATAAATGTGAACTGTTCTTAATACTGTTCTACATTTGGCTTTGGGAAAACTAAGCCTGTCCTATGCAGTGTATCTCCATCCATGGTAACGTTCGTGAAATATCCAATAAAGTGCTATTCCTTTCAATGATAATTGTGACTGGAGGTCATTTTAAATTTAAATGCTTAAATTGCCTTTTAGTTTGTGTGTGCGTGTGTATGTGTGTGTGTGTGTGTGTGTGTGTGTGTGTGTGTGTGTGTGTGTGTGCTGTTGTCTGAAACCATGTTATTTTTGAATGCATCAGGGCCTGACTTAAATATTAGTGTAACTACATTATCACAGTGTCTTTGCCTGGTAGCAAACATGTACAAATGAGGATTACAACTCTTCAGAAGGCAACAGGTCATGGTTGGTAAGCTGCCCGGGGGGGTCACTGATATAGAGTCACTTTTGACAGGCTGTGGAGGAGGCTCTATTGTTGCTGGTGTGTCTGGATGTTACCTGCAGGCACTATCGCTGAGACTACAGTATTATCCTATTATTAGGCTTAGTTGTTTACGCTTATTACTGCTTGTCAGGTAGGCAGAGAATCCTTCTGAAAATGAGCATCTGCAGAAAAATACATGACTACTTTATCTCATTCAAGTACACTGGCTTACGATAATTTTCAGAGGCCTTTAAGAATGTCATGATCATACACAACAAACAGAAATTCAAGGTTTATGTTTACATGCAAACATTTGATTGAATAAAATGTTGCTTTGCGCCACAAACAACACTGTTGGCTGTCAGTGTAAAGATGTAAGAAATGCTGCATCTGTTTTATATGTATTAAAGCTGATATCATTATGGTCTTGCTTCAGTTACAAGTACATATACAGTAAGAGGACATCGTGGATCGAAACAGCCTCGATTAATGTCTAATGTTTGTAGAAGAAGTGAACAAAATAAAAAAAGCCCATCATATGGTCTGGCAGATTTTAGGCACAGGACCAGGGATGACAAATGTGCTCTTGCAATAATTCAATCTGCTCTCATAATTCTCTAACTTTTAGGGACAGACAGAATGAAATTTTTCCGGCAGTTTAGCCGCCAAGTCAACGTCCAATAACTGTGATCAAGTGTTAGTTAAGATGCTTTTTCTCTCACTTTATCTATTGACAGATTGAGGGGTACAAAGATACTGGGTAAGTGGCAGAAAGTTACTGTGAATATGTTAACGAGAGGATTTGGTATATGATCCAAAATGTTGTCATTTCATTGATGTCACAGTAATGATATTAAGTTTTAAGGAATAACCGAGAAAAGACAGAGCTGTACTTTTGCTAAAAAAAGACTGTACTTCAGCTGCCGATTAGCATGGCTACAAAACATATTCTCGTGTTGTTGCCTTTTTATAAAAATACTGTTTTATGGAATTTTTTCCCTTAGCAACATTTCAGCCTTGACAGCTGGAGTGCAAAGCCAAACAAAAGGCAAACCCAACCGAACTGAGTTTGTCAGCTTTGTTTACTCAGTCGACAAATCAAGTGACTACGTAAAAAAACAAACAAACATACATTTTATGAATAGAATAAAATTCACCCTTTGCATCATTTTTAGGTAAAATAAGTGAATGCTAAGAAAGTAAAGTGAGGCATCTGTTTTCTAAGTATTTAAACTAAGCATTGTTAGCTGCAGAGATGTCTGTCAAGCCTCGGGCAATGTGATGCACAAACAGCACATGGCTGCATTTAGAAAGGGATCAAGCACCGCTGTTACTGGAACTGCCTCTGGGCCAATCACAACATGTGTAGTACTGTAGTAAAGAACTTTGTCTGTATTAAAAGTAATAATAAATGAATCTCCTCCTGTTTGTAGAACAAAATGTATGCTCTGGTGATGGTTGACCCTGATGCTCCAAGCCGCACCAAACCAACATCTGCTTACTGGAGGCACTGGCTGGTGGTGGACATACAGGTACAGGAATTCTGCAATAACATCTGCTTTCACTTAAAAACAGCCTAATGTGTTTTGATGATGGTGACACAAACATCATTTGTTATTGGATTTGGAACTCATATGGTACAAATTTATACAAGTCGTTTTGGGATTTTTTTATTTTTCTCTTGAAAATTGTGCATTTTCATAATCTCGGGGTCTCACTTGGCATGTCTTGTGTTTACATGCTGCACTTGGGCCGATCGCAAGGCTGAAAAATTATGAATGGTTTTTAAGCCTAACTTAGTGAAAAAAAGGATGCCAAGTTCAAAAAATGTTAATTTTTCATATCATGTATCTTGTGCAATAAATGCCTGTGACAAAAGTGTGGGAGTAAGTCTTTCTAAATGGCTGTGAAAGTTTGCAAGGCCCTGTCAGCAGCAATTTCCCTCTGCTGCAGAGAGCCTGGGACATGTCAATGCAGGCGTGTGAGACTGAGATTGAGGAGAGCAGCATGCGAGGCGCACACTCTTTCTCCCATAGAGCTCCAGTCCCTCAGCTCCCCCTCCAGTGGAGAGATCTTGGCAGAGTGTCCTCCCTTCATCTGTTCCCCCAGGCAGAGCAGCTCCCCCAATGATCCACACTTCTCCATATTTTACACCCCCGAAATGGGCACAGCTCCGATCCCCTTATTTCTCTTCATATTTCACTCCTTTTTATCCATTCGTTTGTGTGTTTTCACAGTCTTGCATTCTAACGCCAAATGCGTGTTGAGTTGTTGATTGCCTCAAATATTTGGAGGTTTGCAGACATTTTATAATCCCGCGGGAACCGGGAGATCAACCCAGTAGATTAAGACTAGTGGTCTGAAAAACAACCACACAAAGATGCTTCAGTGATGTATCACTGCTCCTGTTTCATTTTATAAGGCGTAGTTGCAAGTAAATGCCACATTGATTCAAAGATCCAAATGTGATATATCTGGGATACATATTTTAGTAAACCTTTCAATGGGTATCATTTCAGAATTGTGTGATTCAGCTCGGTGCTGTGCTTTAGAGATGATTTATGCAACCACATTCCTGCTTGCCTGGAAGAATCTGTGGATATTTACCTCATATCACTCTCATGCCAATGATATACAAAAAAAACTAGTAATTTCCACTTTATAAAATTGCATTAGGCATCACCTTTGCTTCTTATTTTTAAGCCCATAAAGTCTGTCTGGCCGTGTGACCAGCTGTGAATAAACAAATGTCTTTCAAGCACTCAGACAGACCACATTCTCTCTAGCAATTCAATTTCCTGTCACTTGTGTGGGTGTTGACCTGCGTTGCCCATGTTAGGATTGGCCAATGTGACAGGATGTTTTTTCCGATTGTGACTGGTGGTTGGTCAGAAGGGTTAATGAGCCTTTTGAGTGATGCCAACTCGTAGTGGGAGGTGTTTAATTGACCAGGGTGGCTAGGTGACATCACACAACCTCAGTTTTGTTATTTCAAGTGTCGATGTGAATGTTGGATTTTGTTTCAGTGCAGTTTTAGTGATTTTTGACAGCAATGTAGGTCAGTTTATGAATTATTGCATTCATATAATAAAAGACTAAACTATATGATTGAGAAATGCTTCATTTGTTCTCTGTAATTTTGTTGCATCGGGGTTTAAGGTGAAGAGAGTCAAGTACTGTACAGTAAAATGTTTGGTATGTAAATTGCTATTTCTGGCAATGTGTTTGATGATAGATTTGTTTGTAAAGCCAAGAATTTTCTTTGGCTAAGTCAGGGGTCATGCTTTCCTATGTCAAATGGATCAGTGTTTTGATCCTCACTCGTCAAACAGTACGAGCTGCAGCAGCAGTATTCTTTTCATATATATTCATTAGTCCAAGGTCAGACAGTCTTGGCCTAGTTTGTAGATGTTTTCATAATTAGTGTGTATTCTTTATCCATATCCACATTTATGAAGGTAAAGATTTCCTTAAGTCAGCCGAGAGTGAAGTGAGGTCAGGCTGGACTGGGCAACATGGCGCCAAAGATTTACACTGATTCTTCAGCGAAGGTCTCATTAGAGAAGTGATGGTAACGGAACAAGGACGCAGTGGAATAACCCATGTATTATAGACCCATCACTCACCTTGTTTTGAACTGCAATATGTAGCTAGCTCTTCACATATCAAAAACATGTACTGAGGATCTCCTCACTATGTGTCAGCCTGCCAAAACCCTCTTGAACCACAAATAGAGGTGTTTGAGAGCCTGGTATTTGTTGCCACATACTTTACAGTATTCCACTGTACTGTACTCACAGCATCTACAACTACACTGTGGATTTTCATGCTAATTTAGCATAAGATATAGAAACAGACAGATGTAATGGTCTTCCTGAAGAGAAAAGGCTTTGTTTACTCTTGATACACTTTAATAAAAAATCCTAAATCCTAAATTTCTGATGGGCTCTTCTGGATTGATGATATATAAAAACTTGAATTGCATTTTAGGAAGACCTTTTTTGTTAGTATTATCTCATAGGCCAGGTTATCTTGGGGGTCTTGTCTGATGTACCCTCCAAAGCAACTAGAGAAAAGCTGAAGTTATAAAAAAAAAAAACAGGGTTAAAGTTTTCAGGGTGACTTCATGCTTTTTAGCCTGATTACTTTGCAGCAAAATATCATTGACTATAGACCATATATGAGACCTAAAAACTGCTCAAGTGAATATAGCACTGCTCCTCAGCTAGGCCAGTTACCTTGTAGCAGAATTAGTTGAACTGTTTGTACTCTCCATAGCTTGATTTAGGCAAACTAAATGACCAAAATGTTACTTAATTGAACCCATGACAAAGCTACAGGTACTACTGTAGGAGGAAGAAAACAAGTCAACTTAGCTTTAGCTAGGGCTCGCTGTCATCAGCAAGCTTCAGCTGGATTTGTCTTTCTTGTTTTGACTGTTTTGTTTTTAGCTGTTTTCTGTTTTACATTTCTGTGGCATAAAAATAATTATATGTTAAAACAAATTCCACAAGTCAGACTCTGGTCTTAACTACATTTTGACTCAATGTCTAGTTACTACTAGACTATTTGGCTTTGTAAGTCCATGTGGGCTGGGCACTTGTATGCACATGGTACAATAAATAACATACATAACTCACTACATACAAACTATATCTTTTTAGCTTTATTCATCCATGTAAGCATCAACACACATTTATAAATATGCAGAATAACCATTCAGCTAGATGCTTTGTACAATCATAATTTAATGTTAATATCAGGTGTCAAATCTATTTAACTGGCTGTATCATTTATCACATCATTACATTTGACTGCAGAGAAGAATTTACTCCAGCAGTTAAGTGTAAACTGTGTGGCTGGGTGTCTCGTTTTCTCCCACCAGCTGTCCAGTTTCTTTTAGAACTAACATTATTAGATGCTGTATGTGCATTTTCTTTGCAACTGCCCATTTTCAATGACCCCTCGAGCTACAGAAACAGTAATTTAGAATCTTCTGCAACACACTCTGTGTTTTACATCAATTATGGACAATTACCAAAATAACCATCAACAGATTGTTGTCTAGCTCTCTAAGTCAAATTCCAGATTGTGAGCCTCTCCCTCCCTCTATCTTCTCTCCCAGAGTCTAAATCAATGCAGATGTTCCGGTATGGTCTCGCAGCGATAATTACTGTAACAAGCAAATCATTAGTATGTGAATAGAGGCAGCTTATATGAATACAGCACTGGGTTTTACTTTTACTCATTAATACTTATTCTCTCATTACAGTTTAAGGTTTGTGAGTCAATATGATGCAATATGAACTTGCACAAGAGTGCTACAGTTAAAGCCCTTTCCTGCTCTGAGAAAAGGTGTTTATTATCACTGTAAAATCCCATTTAAACAGCGATGCATAGCCTTAGGTTTTTTATAGATTTTTTTTCTTACTTTTTATGATTTATGAACTTTCTCTGCTGAGGGTTTTTATACATGTAAGGTGTTAGCTGTGTGAAATACTTGTTGTGTTTTATACTAGTGGTGTGCAGAGAAGTTAACATAGGAATAATCATTTCCAGTGCCTCAAATTATTTTTTCAAATAATTCTATAAAAAAAACAAAAATGTATGCTTTATGTATATATCCACCACAAGTATTGAGGCTATAAGTTTTGTTGATGTTTGATTGGATTGGATAGCAGTTTTCTTATTGACAAGCTACATGAGATACATTTTAAACAAAAGAAGAAATTTATGACCCATCCTGGCTGTGGTCATTCAGTCAACATAGTTCTTCATTTCCAAATTCACTTCACTAAAGTCATTGCATTGGAAGCCATCATATGTTTGTTAACTTCCTCTCCCTGGCTAATTGAAAGCCAGTTGGCCAGTTCAGCACACGGCATGCTATGCTCATTATTATGGTGCATGAGGGATGTGCATGCTTTAACATCCATCTCTGTTGTAGCAGCTCCCAAAGGGGGACAAAGACTGTGTTCTGCTGCTGGTCAGGCAAATACAAACAGTGAAGTATTGTGACTATATCAGACCAGCTGGCTTTGTGTTTGTGAATTCTGCAGCCTACAGAGATCGTCTGCTCCACACCTCAAGATGTCTTTTAACTGCAAACTATTAGGCGTGTAACTCCTTAACAGCACTTCATTCAAAAAGGATAACTCTGGTATTATTTTGTCTCTTTCTTATTATCAACCACTCACTCAAAAGGCCAAAATCCAAACTGAATGCTTTGTCCTGCAAACATTTTTGTATTGTTTGTGTAGCGTTGATTGCTGTATAATGAAGAAGAAGTGTGTGTAAACCAATGTAATGACTTGGCTCTTTTATTAGCATCTCATATTTTGAGGAACAATAGAAATTCATGTCACAGAGGAATAAGCTAGTTGTGGTTGTACAGACAATATTGGCTAATGGGATGAATACGTTTTTAATTACTTTTAAGGAGACAGTAATAAAAAGATAAAAGTAATCTTATCCATAAAAAGTGCACCCAGAGCAGTTCTTTAGTCAAGTATGGAACTTTCTCTTTGTCTTGTCACAGAAACTATATTGCATATAAACAGTGTGACTAGGGTAATACAGGTATGTCTTTATCTTGTTAAGTTATGGTTGATGAAGTTTGATGATCATGATCATGATGAAGTTTTGCAAAAATAGTCTCAGCCACAAATCATTAGTGTCTCATTAGCAGCAAATGATAGTACTGGTTGTTGAAATTAAATTTTTTGCCTCTGCAATAGCCTTGGAGTTTGTTTTAGCAAAATACCTATCCAATATAGCAAATAAACATACATAATTGTATTGTTCTTTATCCTGTAATTATCTCTACTGTGGCATGTTATGATTTAAGCGTTTATTTTTGACAGACAGCTGCCCCCATATGGAAGCCAAAAACAGTTTCCCAAAGGCCATGCGAACCATAGCTAGCTTCATTGTGAGAACAAAGAACCATTGGTATTATTCATAATTAAACTCTTATTGTGTACTGCTGAATATTTCCATTCTTCTGCCTCTCTCCTGCTCACTCTCGTTTCCCCTCTCGGTACTTTGCACCTCGTGCTGGGAACATCTGTCTGGCGTCAGAGTGGAGCCTGGCTGTGCAGATTGGAGCAGGTAGAGGAGCACATTGTAGCCCAGCTAATGATGAGAGTGTCTGCCCTCTCTCTTGGAGGAGACGCAAGCTGCTGCTTCACGCTCGCTCACTCCACTCATACGCCCAGGGAAACAGATTTCCAAACATATGCAGTATGTTTTTAATCCAGTTGAGCACTTCATTTCCCAGCAAACACAAATAACCTTACGGGACATCCATATCTTATGACAAGGGGGTGGGCGCAAAGCAATTGAACAATTTTCCTTTTTAATGTGATTTTTTTTTTTTTGCCCCACCAAAGTTGCTAAACATGCTCATAACCCAGGTTAACAGTTGCTTGTTTATGGTTTCACAAACTTTTACACAGACGTGCCTCCTGGCTCCCAAGTCATATGAAGCAACTTTATCCAATCTAAACTCCACTCTGTGCACCTGTTGTCATCCTTTGTTTAAACTGAAAGTGACAGCGTAAACACATGTTACTTGAATGAAGTGCCTTAAAGAATTTGAACAGATTGTTGCCAATACTATATATATGTGAGAAGTAAATAAAGCACCTGTTAACAGTACATAATTAAGAGTTGTGCCAGAATCTAAATGTTTTAGGTTTTAAGATAAATTTCCAAGAAGTCCAAAAACAGCTTGCATTTTGTATTGGACATTTTTATATTGCAGCTTGAATTAGTTTGACCCTGATAAAGTTTACATGCAGGTCATTCATCTTTTTTCATAACTATCCGAAACCTCCCTTGGTACAAGTCAACAATAGCCCTTAACATCAAGGCACAGCTGGAGGTGCTTAACATTTAGAGCAGTGCTCATCCTGCTGTCAGCTACAGCCAGACAAATGTCAGAGGTGGTACTACATGGAGTTCAGCTTTTGGAAGTCATTCCCTCACTAAACCTCTCAGCCAGATTAGCTTGCTAGTGGTGGTTAGTTTGTCTTTTTTTTTACTGTAGCTTGGCTTTTTGTTTTAGCTTTTGGAGTTTGACCTTTTCTAACTTATTTCCGTATTGAACTGTATGCGTGTGCTGTCAGCATGCATGCTGTGTGAAAGTGTTTAAAAGAGGCATATAGAAGAGGAACCAGTGATTTGTGGGGCATGCCCACTTCTTAGTGACAGTACCTGTCACTGTAGCTGTGTCTCTATTGCTCTGCTACACCTGGACCCCCCTTATTCTTGTGTATGGACTGTAATAATGCTATCGATCTTAGCTTACTTGCAGCTTATTAACAAACAGGTTCGTCTTCAGTGTGGGCTGCTGCTCTCACTGTTCTCCGCCACCTAAAGGGAGAATTACATAAGAATCCTCCGCTCAGTTGTCAGCTCCATCCCCCGTCCACACACACACACACACACACACACACACACACACACACACACACACACACACACACACACTACTGTAGCTGATAACCTACCATGCCTCTTGCCATCTCTATAACAACTGACCTCCCTGCTGTGGTTGCCGTGGTGAGATGATTGAGGAGGTTTCAGTGCATGAAGAACATGAGCTGCTATGGTTTCCTATCAGAAGCTGTGAATGCTGTTTGGACAGCGTTAGGAATAATCATCCATAAATTATAGTTTTCACATGTTGCCTAATAGTTTATTTCTTGGAAAACCTAATCCCTATTGATTTTGCCGTGCAATTTAATTCTATTACATTTCTTAATCATTTATTTTATTTAAGGAGGTAGGCCTACTGTGTGTCAGTGTGCTGCATTAATTTCTACCCTGCACACTGTCCTGGATATATCATGATTACTCTCCAAGAAAACAAGGACAACCTGGAAAGCCCTCTTTGATCCAGTCTGTCACACTATAGTCTAGTAGGTAAAAAAGGAGAACAGATTGGACCATCTCCATGCAAATGCAGTTTAAAAACCAGTAGCTCTGCACACATAAAGGCAATTCTTTTAATATGTGCCCCCTTTCTTCACACCCACGACCATTGTGTATAAAATCCTGTTTTTCCTGAAAAGATTTCTAGTCGCAGCCGCAGACAATGTTCCCCCACACAAGCTGTCGTCTTTGTCATACCCCCCTCCCCTCCTCTCCCCTCCACTTCAGTCAGTAAAGCAGGATCTCTGGCAGTCGGCCCCGCTTGCAAATTCATGTGTTTCAGGGTACAGGTGGGGGGCTTGCTGGAGTCTGCCTACCTGTTCCCCTGAAAACTGGTCAACTTTGACAGACATGGACGGACGGGGGGGACGGGCATAGAAAGCATAAGGGGGGGGGGGCGGGTAAATGAACAAATGTCAGGGTTAGTGGGGGGTTGCTGGGGCCGCGGCTGTGGAAAATGCTTCCTCTCAGGGGTGTCTCCTGATAGGGTACAGTGAAGGGGAGTGAGGCATGCTGATAAAAACAACTCACTAACAATTATGCTCACCTAAAATAGCCCTTACTTAAGTATATAGCATGCTTGCCAGTTAATTGTACACAAAAACAAAGACTTCACAAAAGACCTCCTGCAGCCAATGTATTTTCTTGTATTTTGGCATGATAATTAAGTGTGACAGCTATGAATGCAAAGTTGGCAGATATTATAGTGGCCTGTCTAACTCTACATACTGATTAATACTGTTTGTATTCCAAAAGTTTGGCTAAACTATAAAATTAGAAAATTCTAGTATAGGACAAAGAACTATGTTGTATAATGAACAAATCATTAGAACTGGTATAACCACTAGATTGTGTGTAATCAAATAAAGTGCACTCACATACCAGAAACAGATTGGTGTTGGAGGTATGACAATTATCTGTAGATGCTTGCAAATAGAAAAAAATATGTAGAACATAGTGTTGCTCTGTTTTGTGAATATCAAGTAATAATTGTTCCTATTTTTGTATTTTTGAGTACGAAGAGATGAGTCCTTTCTGTGCAGATTACAGCCCATGTCTGCTCCTAACCAAGCAGCTGACTGCATGGGATTTAATGACAGCGTTGCTAATATTCTCAGGAGATAATGCTTTTCATAATGGCAAGCGAAAAGCCTCCATCAATACAATGCCTTCAGTAGAAGCCAATATTTTGTCCGTGTTACACTTGAATAATTTGTGTACGATTGCTGCATTTCCTCAGAATTTTTCTCTGGATTTGTTCAACTTGTTCTTATTGATATGCTGTAGGACTAACAACCATAAAATCTCCTAAGACCTCTGATCTGTACTATTGACCATTATCATAGCCAAGAGGTTTGTTACAATGTGGTATTTTTATGCTACAGTTGGTAAGAAACCTGTTTACATTCCAGGGTGCTGTATAGTTCACTTCTCTCCGCAGCTCAGTCGGATTCCAAAGCACTGTATAGATTTCTTTCAGCTGATGAAATTAAAAAGACAGCAGTGTGTGTGTGGTGTGCCTTCCAGCAACGCGATTTGCCTGTGAGTTCACGATACGGGTTGAGAGGGGAGTTCCTTTGGGGGGGATTAAATAGCTCCCTCTCTTCCTTCCCTCCTCCCCTGCCCTCCATACTTGCAGAACACAAACAGCTTGCAGGGCTGTGCAGTACTTGTACAACATGTTTGCCACAGTGCTGCTCACAGGTAACAATAAGCCAAGGTCAAAGGTTAAGAGGGATTGTGGAGCACGGATTCTTTGTGCAAACGGGCACAGGAAACAGTGCCCATAGTATCGCTGGGAGAAAGAAAAAGTGAGAGACATAGAGAGCGAGTTGGCTTGGAAGATAGGGGGTATCAGAAAGAACAAGACTGGGGCCAGTTTCACGAAGATATGTTAGATGGGTCGATAAGGTTGCGACAGTTGTAGGTATGCTCTCTCTAATACCAGTTTTGATAATGATATTAAGCTTAAAATGGGCTGAAAGCTGTCTTTCCATTGTAACAATCGCACCTACTGACAACCAGAGACAATGACAGCATTGGTGTTTTGTTCAAACCATTTAAAATGACCCATGTTTATATGACCTTCTTTAAGGAGGGCAAAATATCATAATATGGAAAGTGTATGAATTTGAGCGGTGTTCTTGTCATAGGTTTCTTTTAACCACAAAAGCAATCTTTCCCTAACCTGAACTTAACTGAACTATGGAGTTACCTGAAATCAGGGGTGGAAGAAGTATTCAGATTTCTATTTAAGTAAAAGCAGTAATACCACAATGTCAAAATACTGAAAAAACTACTATATGCATGTACATGTAAGAAGCATTTTCATGTTAGACGTTCAAGTTGGAGTTCATTTTAACAACTTTATATACTGCAGTTGTATCTGCAGTTTATAAAGATGCTGAAGATGATCATGTTTTATTTAAAAACTATCTGTAAAGTAACTGGTAAAAACAGCTGAAAAATACATGTTGTGGAGTAGAAGTAAAAAACGTATACCTAAAGTCGCCTATCTATTTACCATAGGGATCTACTATAGCAGATCAGAAAACGGGTCATTTTTTTATCCAATTACAAATTTTGATATGAAGATTGTGGGGTCAAGTAACCATCAATGTCACCTGCTTACAAAAAAAGAGAAAAAATATATGTATTTTTATATATTTATATATTTTATTTCTCCAGAAAGGTTTACAGGTTTTGTAATTGAAAAGAGTTATTATTTACCCAGATTTACTCATATACAGAAAATTTTTACAGAAGATCGTGGAAAACAGTTTTGAGGAACCGATTAACTTGGACGACTCTGACTGTTTAAGCCATAGTGACAGTCTGCCTTTGTGAAACCAGATCCCTGCCTCCGTCAGGCTCTTTGAATGGGAAGGAGATTATCCATTTAATCTCTTAATCATGCACACTGTATACATAGTTGGTTCTGTGCCTAAAACTGTCCTGTCCTCTGTCCTGATCAGATGTATTATAGCCACCTTTTGCAATGATTCCCTCTTACCCACACGCTAATTCAGGTTAGCGCTGACACTGTTACACATGTTCCTCTCCAGCTGTCAGTATATTATACCCTTGGTGCCCTGTTAAAATGAAACCCAGACCAATGGTCCAGAAAATGGAATGTGAAAATATGTAGATTTTAAAACACAGCTTTTTAAAATCCCTTAATTCCCGCAAATGTATTCAGAATAAACGCAGATGTTTCATAACATCAGGTAACTGTACATTTTGCACAGTATATGTTCCCCAAAAGTAGGAATTAATAATGAAGATGCTTTTTGGCCTGAAATTGCTATTCAAACAATTATGTACTTAGTTTCTTCCAACAAATGCATTCCACATTATTGTTTTGCCTCATAGCAAAGCACCCAAAAGACTAAAACCTTTCATTTCAGCAAAGGCCGCTATTGGTCACCGTCAATAAAAGCATAAAAGCATTTATTTCCCACGTTTGTCAAATTAACAGCATACTCCATCTCCCATAGGACTTGTAAGGTTCATTAACCTTTCTGTGAAG
Source organism: Micropterus dolomieu (assembly GCF_021292245.1). Classification (NCBI taxonomy): domain Eukaryota; kingdom Metazoa; phylum Chordata; class Actinopteri; order Centrarchiformes; family Centrarchidae; genus Micropterus; species Micropterus dolomieu. Next base: position 27,661,163 of record NC_060170.1, read on the forward strand.
TGGGACAGGTTTCCAGCAGTTACCATAACCTCTGTCTCGCTCCTACCTCAATTATAATAGAAGAATTAAACATCCAACGATTCAAAACAGTAATGCTGCCTCTTAAATCCCTTTGTACCAGCTCTCAGTTGTTAATGACTAAAGACACTGAATGAACTATAGAGTTATCAACAGATATAACCACGGACAGAAGCATATCAAATGGCTACTCTTAACAGCCGGGATTACTGACTGTACGGTTTTTGTTTGATGGCCAGATTTTAGTTAGTGTTTTTTACATGTAGGTTGCCTTTGTTGAATATAAATAACACAATTTTGGATTTATGGTACATACCCCAGTTATTATAAAATGATACAATTACAACTATAATATTAAAACTATGCCGCATCTGCGTTGAAACACTTGTGGCTGTTTATTAGTTTATTAATCATTGCAAATTGCAGAATATTTCACTAAAAATATTCCCATCTAGTTGCGCCATGGCTCACCTTCCTTCCAAAGTCAAAAGAATAGACTGACCTTGAACTAATTAGGTGGTCAATTACACGCCTGTTGATCTTTTTTAATTTCTTAATAATTAGATTAATTTTGTAGGCACAGAGTTCGTTCTCTTGTCCACCTACTCCACCTTCATCCTCCACCTCTTCCTCTCACTTCTTTTTCTCCTCCTCCTCCATGCCTAGGCCAACAATGTTTCAATACTCATTTATTTTGTGTCACCGTTCACACTTCTAAAACTATTTTAATTCTATGCCATTGACTGTTTTAATAAGCCTAATCTTTCTCTTCCACTCCCACCCGTTTATATCTCCCCCATTCTCTCATATATTAATCAAAACCCAGCACATGCCTGGATGTATTTGTAGCCATACAGCTTTATTATAACCTATTAATTTACTATCTCCATGGATTTATGGTCTTAGCTCTAGGAACTGCTGTAGCCATGGAGCAGTGAGGCCTTGTGTTTGTGTGTGCGTGTCCTCTGATGCTACTTGTAGGCAAGCTCAGGCTGGGATTTTCCAGTGCCACCCCCGTCAGTGGGAAGCCCTATATGGGGACATGTCAGCGCCTTGTTTGCTTGTTGTGCTGATGAAGCTGGGGGTGGGGCGAGTGGGCAGCCTTGTTCAGGTTCCAGGATTCCCTTCAAATGAGTCAGCCAGCCCCCTCTCAAACTGACTGTTACCTAGGGAACTCAGGCTTGGGCTTCCCTCAACAGTATTTAAGTACAGACTCATCAGCACCCATACTCACACACAGACACACACAGGAGCTGTAAGGGCTTGGAAGCAGCACCCAGGTTGGATGAAATTATCTTATTAAAACACTCTCACTTTGGCCTGTACTCTGCCCTGTTAGGCCCAATCTGCTCCATGAGAAAGAGATGACCAGCCCAGCACGGCCACTTTGTTAAGGCGAATTTGTAATGTATGCAAATTAGGCTGAATAGATGGGTGTGATAATGAGTTTGGGTGGCTAGTTTCTTAACTCAGTGATTTGAGTAATGGTATGCTTCCGTGCTAATGAGTACAGCCAATGTAATTTAGGTTTGGTACATCACAGGGTGTCGGGTGATGTCAGTGATGTCTGGAGTTCACTTAATAACTGGACTGTTTATGTTTCCAACTCAGTTCATTACCAAAGCCAAATGAGTTTCTTTACTAAAGCCATTAGTCTAGCAGGCTATTGTTAAGTGGGTTAATTTGTTGATGCACTGAAGCAGATCAAGGGTGACTCCCTCACTAGCTTTCACCCTGTCCTGCTGAGGCCAATCCATCCCGCTCAGCTGATCACCATTAGGTTGCTCTACCAACCAGTCACCCCAGACTCAAGCCCATTACTCTCACACAGGCTCATTTAGAGACTCCAGAAAAATTGATTATTAGGGTTGTGTTTGATTTAATAGGGGTCGACATGATACGCTTTCCAAAATCAAAAGGAGATTTAGCTGTTTATTTTGGTGATTATTTTGTGTTCACTTATTTTATTTATTCAGTGTAGTTCATTGGTATTCTTGTATTTTCCCTGTTGTGATGGGGGGTATTCAATACTTGAACACAAAAATCAAATCTACCTTGCACATGCTCTAACTGCTATACACATCTACCAGCAGCACAACCGCGAAGTAAAGGTTGCCTGCTATAAAATAAAGGCTGGCAATACTCCCAGTTCATGTTACGCTGGGTTTTGCCAGGGTCTGTTTGTGTGCCATCTTGATCTATCTAAGAAGAAGAAGATAGCGGGTTCACAACACACACCAGCTTTTGAAGAGCACCAGAGAGCTTCCAGTATAGGAATATGCTGTAGTTTTGGTTTGCAGTGTAGGTCAAAAGGTGAAGGTGCCATCTGTTAGCTCATGCCATACTTCAGCACCTGGTTCAGTCTCTTCACACTTGTTTTGCTTCCGTTACAATATAGAGCTATATACTGGATATGGGTTAGATGCCCCTTTCTGAAGTGAAGTTCACACAGTTGAACTGAGGGTCATTGTCTGTGGTAATAGAAACCATAGAGAAAAAAGCAGCTCTGTGACCGTGCACGTTGTATATACTCCACAGAGACCCCCTATAGCCTTTATAAATGAAAGTCGTAGACCACCACAGGAAACCATTGGTGGTCTGCTGCACCATAGAGCTCCCTGTAGATAAGGTCTCAGATGAGCTCCTAGGTCCTGGCTGGTAGGAACGTGGTTCCTCATGATGGCCTTGGCGTGTCTATACGATACCAGATCCGTTTGGTCAACGTCATGATGCCTAGGTGACCCTTGTCGGCCTCGACCTTGTCTGCAGCTGGCATCAATGACACAGACTCACTGGGCTATGCATATTTTACTCCACAATGACAGCTGATGTTGAATGTGACAGAAGTTGACTAGCTCTTTTGAGATCTGGCAAAGAGTACAAGGTAAACTGAAAAGTCAGGCAATCTTGCTGGTCTCTTTTCACTCATTACTCTAGAGCATCTTCGTCATCCCGTCCTTTTAAATTCAGACATGGAAGATTACACTGAAGTATTCCATTTCCAGCTTCCTAACTAAGTCCCCTAGTTGAGCAGTCATGTGAATTCTGTCTTCCACTTTGGAAAAAAACTGTGTTTAACCTGTAAACGGTGAGGTTCGGTGCGACACAGACTTTTAATTCACAATAACCCTGCAAATGAATGGGCTGATTACTGAGGCGAAGATGAGGAGGCAGTCATAAGCACTTGGCTTGAGTGGAATAGGCGGTGGGGGGGGGGGGGGGGTTGGCTGTGGGGGTACAAGTCCAGCCTC
>NC_060170.1:27664451-27686380 GCF_021292245.1 Micropterus dolomieu
GGGGGGGGGGGGGGGGGGGGGGGGGGGGGGGGGGGGGGGGTTGGCTGTGGCGGTACAAGTCCAGCCTCAGAAATAGAGCTGTGAACACCATCTGTCATGCTCTCTCTCCCCGTCTGTTAGCCTGACTGCAAGTAAAAGGGAGAATGATGCTCTCAGAACTGCATTAGAAGGACGTGGGTGCTGATTGTCGTAGGTGTGGGTTTACAGGGTGTGCAAGGGAGGGGGAGGGAAGTGGTGGATATACAAGGAGGTACATGAGTAACTGACAAAGGGAAGCACTCACCCACACAGAGAAGGAGAAGGGTTGTTGGGCAAGTGGGTATTCCTGGTGAAACCGCACCCCTGCACCCACCCACCACCCCCTCGCGGACTCCTACCTATTGGCTCTTGTCAGAGGATTCCTAACGGAAGTTATGTAGACACATTATACAAACACACTGCTCATCTTCTCTAAGCCTAAGAAGGCTAAGGCCTAGAGGAGTTGACACGTCATGTATAATATTAAGATTAATTTCAATTGTTGAGCAACTTTACCACGGTGATACCTGTAGTAGCTGTTTTTGTTAGCCACTTTTAGACCTACATGAGGTGCATCAGTGTCCCGTCAATAATCATTGGTGGTTGGAGTGTCAGGCTATTACGTGACCCACAGAAAAAGCTCTACTGCATTGCTTTTTCCATATTTTCAGAATTATTCATTGCTCATAACGTGTAGGTTGTTTGGGATCCTTTCTGTTTTTGTCTGAGTCAGAGTGTGAAACAGAGTCAGTAAAACATGAAGGCAAGCTGGGCCACGATGAGCAACAGGGAGCGCAGGATGAAGTGTCCGTAACACCACAGCTGGACTAACATTAGTTAGATCTGGTATCTAAAGAGGTAACTGACTCCTACATATGAACAGAGCAGAGACAAATGAACAAATACTTAGTGAAAATGGTTTCTTTAACATTTAGGAACAAGCAATGGATTATATAGTTTATAAATTCTTTGTATTGTAATTTTTATATTTAAATCTACAATGCTGTTTTCCACGATTGCCCTCCACAGGGATATCAGAGGTCAGGGTCAGCTATACAACACCTTGTAGGGGTTCTATTTTTTTCATGGGCCATTTAGCAGGGTACATGTTTCCTGTTGCAGAGTCCTGAACGCACGCCCTCCATTTGAAAGGTAGTGTCCCTACTCACTACACCCCCTGCTGCCACAAATATATCAGCAGATGTCTGGACACTCTCCAGCAACATCAACACAGTACAGAAAATATTTAGCTGATTGATTGTGCCTCTTCAGAGATCAACTGTTGTGACATTTTCTTGACAACGCATTGTTGCAGTTAGTTTGAATTACATCAACCAACAATTTACTTTTTCATTTATATGTAAGAGTGAATTGGCAACTGAGACAAAGCAATATACCAAAGCCTCCTACTCCTGTTTGTTTCTCACTTTTTCTTAGTCTCTCATCTCAAAAGTAATGCTCTCCTCTTGAAGGATTGACACACCTTTATGCATCAGAGTATGTTGTTCTTTTCTGTTGAGTATGTAAAGTAGTAAACAGCCATTTTGACACTTTCAGATTTTATCTTTCTGTCTGCCTCTCCCACACTGCTCAGTGTGTGATTCACTATCACAGCTACAATAAAGGGTATTCCCCTAGTATGAGGATGCAAGGCGTATAGTCACATTTAGTTTGACTTAATAACTCTGGAATAACGCTGACATAAACCTAATACAGGTACTTTATGTCATTCTCTGTTTGTTTCTTTAGCATTTGAAGGAAAAAGGTTGGGCTTGTCCTTCAACTAAATACGTAGAAAAGTCTATTACTTTATGGTAACTATATTAAAGGATTGGCATACTTCTGATTGGTTCTTCTTCTGATCACCGGTGGCAGGAATTCATAATCTGTCATCTAGTCACAGTGAGTTGTAGTTTTTGTCATTGTAACATAGCTTTAAACTACTGAGCTTCTCTCTGACTTCTTAATTGCAGAATTTCCCCTAGTAAACTATACAGCATTTAAATATAAATTTAAATGTATATGTTTTTATGTAACTTTTATACCTGGAACACAAGAAGAGTTTAAAGAACAAACATTTAAGTATGTACTTTTGGTACAAATAGTACATAAATATAAACAATATATACAATATGACAGCAAAATGATGCAGTATTGTATATGTTCATCTCTATGAATGGTTAAACATTGATTGAAGAAATCATGTGACATAAAGATGTGAATTTGAAATGTCCTGTGTAGCTAGATGAGAAAATATTTTGAAACACTGATAGTGTGTTTCTGGGTAACAACATATATAATGAAACCGTTCCTAGTCTTTTTCAGCTTTCAGTTGCTGAAATGTCCTAACTTTCAAATGTTGAAACACTGACACAGCAGCTGTGAGTACTCCATCAAGCTCTCTTGGTAAAGAGACACACTTTTTATATTCTGTGTTATGTAACGTAACTTTTATCCTCGGCTTGAGGCCAGCACAGATAATCCAAAAATAAAAGCATTTGTAGTTGGTCAGTATACCTATGTATATTGTACTGCAAAAAGTTACACCATTGATTCTTAGTGTATATGTTTGAGTAGGCCTATACATTTGATATTTTGTCAAATGTATGTATAATGTTTATACACAATAGTATAATATACTGGAGAATACAGTAAACAAGAAATAACAAGAAACCAACACACTTGCTTCACAGTAGATTTTCATCCAAACCTTTCATTACATATTTATTAATCAACCATTTTTAATAAATGTATTTTATACTTTTCCCATGACATCCATCAGGTCAACTTGTGTCTGATGAGCCTAATGTTATTATCAAGATAGATATGCTTAGTGTATGAAGTTTATGTTGGTCTTGCTTTTATTGGGGAGCTTTACTGTGTCTGGGGTGTGGAGTCTTAGCACTTTTGTTTCTAACCCTGAGCTCAGAGTATCATCCTGGCTGAGGATATCATTGATCTAAGATTAACTTCATCAATGCGCTATGTGGCTTTAGATACCCCCTAACAAAGCTGTAATGGATTTACCATATGAAAAACAAACGTTCTGTAGTGCAGGAAGCCATAACATCTATCATCCATGCAGCAAAATTTTTTTTGAAATAACTTAAATAAGAGACCTGTTCACCAGCTCATTGGTGGTACAGCAGACATTGTGGGAACCTCATAATCATATTATGGCCCTAACTTGTGAGGACTTTTCTGTTTATTTAAAACAGGGACAGGATACAATAAATGTATTGCACCCGATATTGCACAATGCTGATTTCTATCTGTTGTCCCTTTGCTTGTATGAATACACATACCACATTATAAAAAATGAAAATTCCACAAAACGCTAATAAATACTTCTGTAGTACAGACCAGTGGATATACATTCAGACATGCTTTATCAGATCTTAGAAATAATCAGAAATTAATTATTGATTATTTCTAACTATATAAAATACTGCAAGAGAAAACACACACATAACCTGTGCTGCAAGATGATTCTTTCTTAATACTGAAAACACAGTTAGCACAGCGAGTGGCTGTCATTTAGTGGTCAGAACTTTTCTCTCTATGTGCCCCGCCCCCACAGTAGGATCCCTGAGGGAGGCCGCCCACCACGTGAGAATGTCCTTTAGATTAGTGTGAGCGAGTCCGTCACTCCCCAGTGAACATCAAGAGTCAGTGACCTCAACACTGCCTTGCCCTGTCACAACTACTACCAGCACTGCTTGGGAATCAATACACCACTATAACCACAAAACTGATTATATTTAAGATTTTGATACCTTGTGATTATTAATATGTATGTGATTCTATGTGAGTTCTGCATGTGATTGACTTGTCTTTTATTGTTTGTCTGAATTTTAATATTGCATTCAGTTGCTGTTGTTTTTACTCTCTGTATTATAATGAAATTAAAAGGGCAGAGGGTGCCATGGAGAGTGAGCGAGAACCGAGCATTAAGATGTGGGAAAATGTTGCACGCTCAAATGTTGACTACCTGTTGCTATGGCAATGGGTTTGGATCCTGCAGGCTGCAGGACTCTTGCTATTTCTAAATAAAGCTTTTTTTCTCACTGATCAGTGGATGAAGATACTCACAGTTGAAACTAATCTTCTGAATTTTACCAGTCTGTGTAAACACTGGTGCTCTGCTTTCTAATACTCACTGCTAAACCTCCTAAACAGCAGGTACAGGATTATAGATGATATGATACACAATAGAGGACACATGCTTTGCTACTGCTACATGTTTATTTTTTACTACTATTTTTTACTGAAAGAGTCAAATATAAATTAATTATGTATCATGGCCAAGCAGCGTGGTCAGCATTTCATCAGGTGACAGGTGCTGTATTTTCCTAGTCCACTGTTCCACAAATGACTAAAAGGCAAACAAAATAAATCACATTCCCTGTCAAGAATATAAACCTAACACGAATACTGCAGTTATTTCTTTGATTACTGAAATAGGGGGATCAAGTTTCCAACAGTGTAATTTTTTTATGGCTGAGAAAATATTTTTTTCAACATTCCCAAGTTGTCTAAAAAAACAGCAACTACAAAATACCATTGTGTGTTCTGAGTCCACATTCCTAAAGATAAATGTGGCTTAATGTTTTATACTACTATGAACTGTATTTTGTTTGGTTCTATCATCCAGCAAACTGAAATGTCTGCTTTTGTACTTACACGCTGTCTAGTAACACAGTACCGTTGTCACCCTTTGGGGGGAGCCTGTGTGTGGAGAAACTAGGACAGAAATAGGTGCTGAGACCAGATATTTGATGCCTGTGATGGGGACTTCCATGCTTACCTCAAGTGGGTTTTGGGCCATTTCACAGACAACATATTTAGTCCTTTTCCTCCCACTCAAGGATGCAGCCGTCTTGCAGTAAGCAGCCAAGTCTATTAAACAAACATTCCTGTGTGCAATTTGCAGTGTGAGGTGCCTGAATGTGTGCTTCCTGTGGATGAGGGAGTTTAACCTGACAAATATACAGTAGAAAACGCTTATGAAAAATATCTACGCTTCACATCGGCTTCTGTTTCTAGGCAACAGGAAGTTAATATACAATTAATAATATGGGAAATTGCTACCTGGGAATCCACCAAGTAGTTTAATTTGCTTGGGAACTGCCTTTTGTCTGGGAGTTGTCTCCTGTCTTCAGATATTAATAGATAATACTGTTTATATATTTAACTTTGAAATATTTTAACCAAACATTATGGTGTAAGCCTATAGTGGAGCTTCCTGTAAGGTTGAATTTTTGAATTACTAGCTGCAAATTTTCTTTTTCTCAATCATCACCTAAGTTTCAATGTTATGTCAATATATGACATATGATATATGACTGTATTTAGTTAATTAGGTGGCGTCTCCAGCCTCACTGTAGTTGCAGATTGTAGATGCAGTGGGTGCTATTTCAAGGACTGGCCACTGAGCTAAGTGAGCACAGAGGAATTGGGTTTTGAAAGCACAAAACTAAAGGAAGATTGGCATTGTGTTAGTATTGTAGAAAGCAAGATTATGGCCCACTGTACTGTCTTTCTTTTCAAATTGTTTGTTTTTCATGGTGAGGTTTGTCCCAAAAGTGAACTGACCTAACTATCCTTGATAAAATCCCCCAAATGCGTTGCCTGACTGACTCTGTGTCTAAATTACCAGGGCAATGCACTCAAGAAAGGACACATACAAGGGACGACCCTCACTGGTAAGTATGGTTTTCAATTGACTGTTTATTTTGTAACCTTTTTATTTTAATCATGTATGTTGTATAAGCTGTACAATGCAATGTGGTAAATTATGTATTTGTATTTATTATTATTATCATTATTATTATTATTATAAACATGTATATTATTTTTGACTGTTGCAGAATTAAGTTTTACTTTTGATAATTCATTAGTTTTTATTTCAGGATCACTTTTTATTTTTTATAGCAGTTTATTTAACTCATTGATTGAGTTGCTCCGTCATGACTCGCTGCCTCTTGGTCATTTTAGTTCCTACCCTCCATTGTTTTTGCATTGTCATCATTTGTAACAAGTGCAGCAGTGGAGTTGAGAGTCAGATGTGAACCCAGAGAGAGCGAAGTTGGGTGTGTCTTGCAGTGTTGGTGTTGGTTAAAGAAGATGTATCCAAAGGGAAACTGTAGCCTGCTTATTACCCACAAGCCAGGGTGAAGGAAGAATGCTAGGAATTCAGAATTACAATTTTACGGATCTACAGCTGCTACTGGTTTATTGAATCTAAAAAAGTAATCCAGATGCACAAAAGGGGTGAATGAAAAGAATTAGGATGTCAAAGCCCACTGTTAGATTTTAGCTGCATCATTGCAATCTCAGCAGCCCTGATTCTCATTCTTTGTTTTTCCATGCAGACTATTCTCCTCCAAGCCCACCACAGAAGTCTGGTTTTCACCGCTACCAGTTCATGTTGTTTGAGCAGCAACCAGAGAAACCAGTGTCACTCGCCGAGCAGGAGGAGAAGTCCCGCGGTAATGACTCCACTCACCAGCACCTTGAGTTCACAACACTGTTGGCCACTGCAGTATCATCTATCATATACCCACACTGATCAACACAACTGCCAGCAGTTAGTTGTTGAATCAGCAGAAGAAAGATTACACCAAGGCATTAAAACTCAAGGCCCAAACATTTCCTCTCATTATAGTTTTTGTGTTTTAGGAACCTTTATGCTACTGAAGGATTTGTGAACTCATAATAGATTATTATATTTCCTGACATACAGTAGGAAGTTGGGTGATTTTGATTTAGGTATTGCCTCATTTGTTTGAGTGGGCATAATCCTTTATTTAGGGTGAGTTTATGTTTCCATATTGGGTTTTAATAAATGTATCTGCAAGACATCTGAAGCTGCTATTATTAGTGATTTGATTTATTATTTAATGCCCCGTGACACTCTTGCCAGACACCATCTAACCATCTTTAAGCTAAGGTTTTGGTTTGTGGCTGTGTTTCGTCCAGACACATGTCATTAAGCACAATTCACAAACAATTATGCGCATTTAATCGAAGCAGTTGGAGTTACTTTAGAAAGATAATTTTCTCCGAGTGCTTGAACATAACAAGGGTAATGTTAATGAGGTTAGTGAGTAAGTCTGCTGCATTGTTAATGCCTGCAGGGTCAAGACAAGTATTGTTGGCTCCCACGCACACCTGCACGAGTCTGCCTGACCATGTCTTGTTAACCTCTGCCAAAACTGAAATACTTATCAACCATGTCAGTAGACATGAACAGTGTATATTTACTTCTAACTTTGCTTTCTGTTGATGTTATTACCAGATTACTTTCTTAGTTTGTCTCTTAAAAGACAACTGTGTTTGTCTTGCAGAAAGCAGAGTTGTTGTTTTGTTTATACTTCAGATTTTTCAGACTTTTTCCTCCCACTTGAAGACAAGTCTCTTGAAGGTGGGCAACTGCACTTGGATGTATAGTACAGTACCTCACAGGAGGCGTGCCCGTCTGTCTGTTCTACTCGGGTCACAGCCAGTGATTTGAGGGGAGATCAGGGCGGTTTGAGACTTCAAGCGTTGCGGCCGTGAATGAGTGGAGCTGCCAGTCTCCGCTGTTTGAAGTTTTGGCAGCTATGTCAGCAAACAATCCAGGTACATTAGGCTGAGGTCTGTTTGATGTTGAAACCTCTGGAAAAGGAAATGTCAAAAGAGATGTACTTTGAGGTATTTTACGCATTGGAACTCACATTTGGGGAGGTTGAGATCAACCATTATCACATTGTTAGGGTATTCACTGTGTCAGAAGTGGTTAAGCTGAAGAAAGATAATAACATGAATAACAGCCTGCTGTTTAGAATATTTAAAAAAAAAATTTGTGCAAAATAAACTGGAGCATACTCATTTTCTGCTACCAGCCCCGATACAGTAGTTGCCCCCACATTATGAGGCGATTGAACTGAGTGGATCCACCCATCCTTAATCTACTGGATGAGTGTAACTCCCGCTGTTGTACTTCCTCTCTCCTGCAAACTGTTCTCTCTGTTCAAGGGAAATGAAATTAAGAAATTCACTCTTGGATAATCAAATGTTTCATTTGATGGGTCAATTCTGGAGAGGATAACTGCCCTTTTAAAGAGGGTAATGGAAATAGACTGCGTGACATAATAAGAATGAAAGCCTAGTCAAGGTTTATGAATAGAAATAATATTGGATTTTACCGTTACTATTGGTTTGGATGAATTTAGTGGTGTACCTGCTGTATCATTACTGGCCTCCACTTGGCCGTGATGAGGACGGTATTCCCGCACAGACAAGAGATACGGAGGGAATCCCATGTCTCCCCACCTCCTCCGTTAAGTATGTTCACTTATTAGCGTCTGTCCTCCCTCCATGTGGTATGACACAGAGAGCATTTTTCATAGCCCATGACATTAATTGATGTGATTTGCGAAGGGAGAGCATTTAGTCGTGGGTGGGAGGCTCCTAATGATCATTTTCCACTTCCAGTAGCGCAGTCATTGACTCAATTTTATCGCAAATTTGCTGTCTTTTTTCTTTTCATCTCTGACCATCACTTAAGTAGTAAAGGGGGTGAACAATGAGGGGTGGACCAGGGCTGTTGTGAGGAACCGTGGGAGTCTGCTTTGCCTCCTGTGTTAAGGTTATGAATGTGGGTCAGTGAACTGATGAGGACAGCTGGTTTGTTACACAAGGAACTACAGGGGGGCTGCGCTCTTGGCACCGGGCACAGGGGCGTGATCATAGGGAATCCCCTTCGCTCTGGCTCAGGAAGGCTGTCCCTGACTGGAGGCTGCCCCTGTGCCAGGGTGGGGGGCAGGCGTGGGCACACAGGCCCTCGTGATACTTGCCCTCAATATGTCCTGCTACTGTTTAGTGCCACCGAGTCAGTTTGTCAAGGGAAACAGTGTTACAAAGCGCTAAGGCCTTGAGAGAGGCTATCAAGTGTTGTTTCAGTCTACACTGTACTTTTTACACTGTTCACACATCCAACCCCCTGTCTTCTGACTGGGACCTCAACACCAGATACAGTAGATTGATCAGAAACAAAAACCGTGATGAGCACAAGAAGAGCAGCACCTGAAATACTGGCTAAAAATTTAAGTAAAAGTTGAAAATTAAAAACTGATCAGTTCTTGGCATTCATCCCCCCCCCCTCCATTTTTCATGGTAAATTACAAGGGAGAGGATGTATGTGACGATCATGTTGTGTGAATGAATGGATCACAGTGGAGTTAGCTACTGGATGGTGCACGTTGCTCATCTTGCCTCCTAGAGCCCCTACTGCCAGCTCAGCACACTCCACAGTAATTGAAGCCATTTGCAATGTTGCAGTGTGGTAATGGGCAGATCCATGTCTACCACCCACCCACAGCCTCTATCATTAATCAGAGCTGCGTGGAGTCAAGAGAGCCAGGATTTGGTTGCTACAGCAGGCCTGAGTTTCAGCCAGGAGTCGGCTGCCTTAAAGGAACACTTTGACGTTTGGAATTTTGGCTGGTTGTGGGGGGTTTTGTTGTTGTTGTTTTTTTGTAAATTGTTTTTTTACCAATGCTCGTCAGGTTTGGGGTAAAAGTTTCAATATTTTTCCTCAACTCCCCTCATCCATAAATAGCTTCATAGTATTATTGAATACACTGCTGAAATTAACAATTACAATAGAGATAAAACAATGATCAATTAGTCGATCCACAGGTAATAATAATTTACCTCATGCCAGATATTCCCTAGTTCCTTTGAGAAGCTAGATTTATTTATCATATGTGATAGTAAACTGAATATCTTTTGGTTTTGGACTGTTGGACGGATAAAACACATGTTACAAATGTTACCTTGGACTGTGGGAAGTTATGGGAATTTTCACTACTCTCACAATGTATAGACCAAATGGTGAATCGATTAATCAAGAAAAAAATCACAGATCAATCATTAATGAAAGCAACTGTTAGTTGCAGCAAAAGCTGAAATAATTAGTTGATTAATCAATTAGTTGATCAACAAAAACCTAATCAGCAACTATTCTGATAATTTATTCATTGTTTGGGTCATTTATAAAGCAAATATTTTTGCAAGGGAATTGAAGGACAAATACAAAACATGTTTCCTGCAATGTGACAAATGGTGTGACACAGATCTTTCGACCCAGGTCCCTCCCCGCAGCAGTCATCTGCCCTCTGAGCATCTCTGAGCAAAACACGTCGCTGCTCCAGAGGCACTGTTCTTTGGCTGACCCCTGACCTCTTATGACCACAAAGACGTTCCCCTTCATGATGTTAGGATTGCATTATTATGAATGTCACATGATAAAGCTCAGTTAAAGTCTTACCCTGATATGGCTTCTCTTACTCTATTGCCATGAACAGGATCACTTGGTTTAGAGTATTTTTGAGAGACTATAAGAGGTTTAACAGGGACACCGCCCACACCACTAAATGTAGCAGTTCTGTGTCACCTCACAGCAGTGCTGATCTTCCTGCCATACCCAGACGGAGAGGCAAGGTGGAAACAAAAGGGGAGGCAGGAAGACTTTAACATCGCCCTCAGGTCCCACACTATCTGTCCTTTCCATGAGCAGGCAGATGGGAGAGGTGGAAACACGTCTCTGCACTACAAACAGACACCAGCCTATTTTAAGGTCACTTGTAAGTCTAGGCATTTACAGGGTACCAGCCAGCGTGATAGCACCAAATATTGTGTATTTGCCTCATTTTGGATTGCATCCAATGATTGCACAGCTTTAGACAGGATTATGTGCGTAAAGCCTTACAAGCAGCGCCTGGTTTTGACTCTCCGTCTATCGTTAGTCTACAATAAAATGATCTTCAGTGTGACATTCTCCGTTAGAGGAAATGTTGCCTAATACTACCGTAAGGCATGTTCTGCCTATAAAAAGGGAAAGAGAAAGTTTGACTATTAATACATGACTGTCATGAGAGTTAAATCTGCCATATGACTAGTGAAATATATCCCTCTATTCAGTGTAATGTTTGTTGTTCCCCCAGCTGCCTCACCCCTCAGCTTTCTTTAAAGTGCTACCTGTAAGGGGTGAGGGACCTTGTTTTGGACATGCCGGGGAGTTTGGGGATCTGCAGAGGCGGTGCATTATCTCCCAGTGAAGCACAGGCCAGAGGGGCCACTGGGGCCATGCCCTATCATACAGACAGGTCACTTGACTCCATTACCCTCACTTGATTATTGGAGCCCTCTCTGCAGGCAATCCTCATTCACTGAAAGGACCTGGCAAGATTCAGGCACTCATCTGCTCGTCGCCCAGTTATTATTCATCATCTTCCCCAGCTGAGCTCAGAACCTGACCTGACCTCACGGCAAACCCAGCCACACATAGGTGCCAGTCTCATAAGCTAAACATGTAGGGAGTATCATGAAGGGTGCGTGAGACTGGAAATAGTTGAGTAATAATCTGATAATGCTGTCATTTTATGTTTAAAACTTACAATTGAAACATGTGAAAATAAACAATCTACTTTAATTTTATTTTAGGTGATGAAAGTTGACCTATTTTAAGATTTGATTGGAGTTCAATACAGTTATATTTTCTGAAAAAAAGCCTCTAAAATCACAGCCTTAGATAAGACATTTCGTCTGAAATGCAAATGAATCTCCCTGATTTGTGTCTCCATTAATGGGAGGGGAGTGCACTTGATGTGCGTGGCAGCAGCAAAGTGTATTTCTTCTCCCAGATCTCCTCCACGATACTGGAAGATATGAAATGTGGGTCCCTGATGGCGAAAACAGCCACAGTGAAGACCTGTAAAGCAGCTGCAGCCAGAGGTGAAAAGCAGTAATGTTTCTGTCCAGGCAGAGTCTGACTCAAGCCGTAACTGTGAGACCATTCTCTCTACAGATTTGGACCATTTCAATAGTTGGCTTTCTTTTCAAAAGAGTAATTTTCCTACCCTATTCTTGAGCATCTGTTAATGTAATTACTCCACATACGGAAATACCGGAATGTCAGCGATTCCCTGGATTACGGAGGACGGCATTGTCTCATGTACACCCAAACTTACACTCATTCTCTCTAGAATCTGTTGAAGTTTGCAAGTTTAGAGCACACAGGGTTTTGTTGCCTTGGAATGATAATTGTGAATTTGCCGTGTGTGTGTGTGTGTGTGTGTGTGTGTAAAGGGAGGGGAAGCTGCAGGGAATCAGCGGTTGTCAAAATCTAAGAAGTGATATTGTCATACCAGCCGGATGGCCGTCTGGTGTTTGTTTAAAAGGGGAGGGAAGAAAAAAAACGGCCCAGGCGATTGAATCATATCTTCTTGCCAATACGTCCTTGCGTTCCCACCTCCATCATTACAGCAACATGTTTTATTTTCAGCAGTGCTGTTCTCAGTGACTCACATCCCAGAGCCATGTGCTGCTCAGTTAGGCCTCAGATCCCTTCAACACGGGCCGAGCGGTCATGAGAAATGCACCAGAGATTGCACTCAGACTGTACTAAATTTATGTAGGATATTGTTAGGATAAAAACATGTTGTCTAATAAACTTGTGAGGTTGAACTGCTTTAAGTTATTTTGATCTGTAAAGCAGTCTAAAATGAATATGGCTAAAAAAACAAACCTGGGTTATAAGTACCTTCCAAATATCTGTAAATACTAATACATTTCTGTGTTTGTGTCATCCTGCTCCCCCACAGGCAAATGGGATCTTCAGGCCTTCATCACAAAGTTTGATCTAGGAGAGCCTGTGGCCAGTCTACAGTTTCTCACCCAAAACTACAAAGACTGAAGGATTCTCAGATGCCTGAAAGATGCTGTGGAAGTAGAATTCTTCAGTACAATCATAGAAAATAAGATGTTTCCCCACTTTCCCTGAATTAAACAAAAAAAATTCTTCAAAGCTTGCAACAGGTCAGCCCTCTTTGCCTCTATCTTATCGTAGAGTTAGAAAGAGATTTCCTCTTTGTGTTTCACCAGCTGCTAGGTTTTGATGTTGCCCTGTATCTCTGTCACGTGGTCTGGAGCGAAGGATTTGGGAGATAGATTTTGACCTCACTGGGGATTTCTTATTAGTTTCCGAACACTGTTGGCAAGAGAAGGAAGACGGCCTGATATCACAACTCGGTGTGGAAAGAGTTGATTCTAATTCAGGGGCGGAAACACGTCAGGGCCAAAAAAAGGAAGTGGGAGGTGAAACCGAGACCGCAACACAGCCGGATGCCGCAGTGGAACTTGAACCAAAATACTCTGCAGAGTGACAGGGCAGGGGGAGGGACTGCAGGGCCTGTGGTGTATTGGGTGAAGGGAACTTACTGTTTGTGTGATTGTTTATCATATTTCCATTGACCACTCTCACCTCAATTGGAAACACTGAGTTGCTTTCAGGTCCTTGATTGATTTTTTTTTTTTTTTTTTTTTAAGCTCAAACACATGTTGAAGTGTCCTTGAATGTAACTTTGGGACAATGAACCTATTTTGAACTTTGGACAGTTGCTTTAGAGGCCCACCTGGAAGGTGTGTAGAGGATGATGTGGATAAACTTTTCAACCCTTTCACGAGGAGATACTTTTCAGACTTCATGGGTCTTTGTAGAGGGTGGGTCAGAGTACTCCCAATGAGGAATATTGGTTTCGAACCAGAAACTGTCCTCCGGGAGGGGATTGTATCAATACCCCAGATGTCAGAAAAAGGCTGGATTTATACGAAGGACTTTGATGTTCTGATGATCAATCTTTAGTTGGTGGATTCATTGACCCCAATTTGGTGTCTCATCAGTGGGCTCGGCAGGAGTAGGTAATGGAGGTTTTTGTTCCTTTGGTGGTTAAGCCAGCCTTGGTAAACCCCTATGTGCCCCCTCAATGAACTCTGGGAGATCATTGATCAAATTGTCCTGCATCTGCTTTGTTTGCTTAGCAGTCGACTTAGCAGTCAAAGCAGCTGTGTCCACAAACAAAACAACCAAAACAATGCACATAAGCACAGTTAGTCAGACAGTCCATTGCTTTTGAACCAATGTTAAGTACCCGTCAGTTGGAATATCACTCTTGACCTTGATTTACCCATCTTATTTGACTTATGAAATCACATTTTTAACAATTGGCAAGTGCAGTATAATTCCACACTCATTGTGAAGCATGCCAAGTGGGAGAGCATTCTTCCAAAAAAACCACCTACTTGAATCCATCAGTACACCATTGAAATGCCAAGATTTGTTCTTCCAAATACACTGTGCATTTTTTCTTTCCTTTATATCTTGGAGATATCCTGCCAAAACAGCTGGGTTTTGCCACTCAGCTTCCTTGAATGTGTTTATTTTTACTCCAAATGTCAGGAGAGTTGAAATATTCTGATTAAGAAAAACTGACAGCTGTAGTTCTACAGTGCACAGTATATTGCGTTCTCTGAAAAAAGGCACTTCTTACATCCCCTGATGATATGGGAAAGGCATTTAATATCTTCTTAATGTATTCAAACTTACATTAATTAAAAGGAATTTGTATAATCAATTCAATTGCCTAACCGGCACTAAGTGATCTAATATGCATGATGACTTGAGTCTCCATTCTTCTTTTCTCTCTGTTTCTGAAGTAGTGCAGGCGATTTATTTCACTGGAGATTTTATGGAGTTCATCACTTGTTGTGAGCAGTGGCAAAATGGATTTGAGTGTGACATCTGTTCAATGCATGTGAACAGTATGGTCTGCTGACCACTTTGCACCTTTATTTTCAGTGTGTTTGACCCCTACAGACTGATTTTGTTGCTGCAAATCTGACTGAAGAGATTCAGTGCGGTTTAGTCCACCTGAAGATTTGAATCCTGCCTCTGCAGCATATTCACGTGTACAGTATATCCTTACTTTTAGGCTCTGTTATACACAAAATAAACACAAAGTCAAACTGTGCACATATGGTAAATGGCCGGTACTTGTATTGTTGGCAGAGGCTAAGTTGTCAACTCCTACACATAAACTGATCATTCACACACACAGCAATTTGGGGTTCATTATCTTGCCCAGGTCCGAGGACTGGGTACAAGCATGATGTTCAATTTGAACTACTGTATTGCAAACTTCTGGACTTACTAGGAAACTAAATAAACATACCTTCATTGATACAAGTTGCAGTTTTCATCCATGTCTGTCCAGACTCATATAACATATGTAGTGAATACTGGCTAAATGGAATTTATCACCATATTGATTATAGATATGATTCTACTGAATATAAGTTTGTTGAATTGATGAATGAGCAATTATTTGTATTATTATAGATTTATTGGCTAAATAGATTGATTACTATGTGAAGATGGATTCTTATAGAGTATAGCTTCTCAAAATGCGGTGTTTTGTTTTCTCCTGGCATTATTAGATGCAAAGCCTCTCTATGAGCTGTACATTGTTTGCGGTCATGTGATTCCAATGATCCTCAAAATGCAGAATTGATGAAATGGAGGAAACTCTGTACTGTGCTAGGTGTTGTTTACTTGTTGTATAGTCCCAGTCAGACATGTGTGTGAAATCTGGAATGGCCCAATTCATTCATTCATTAAATTAACTAAAAACCCATTTTGTATTACTTTTGAGTCAAAAGTGTCCAACCAACTGTGAAATATGGTCACAATCTTCCCTTCAGTTCCTGAGCTATGGCCAAAAAGTTTTTTTTGTTTTGGTTTTTTTTTCTTTTCATATTATGAAGTTGGCCTTTTGGGTAAAAATTGTTGTCTCCCAATAAACATCTGTGTGAAATTATGTCAATATTACCATATCAATGACGTTTGACCTTTGATAAACCAGATTCTAAGAAGTTCATCCTTGAGCCCAAGTCGACGTTTGTGCCAGATTTGAAGAAATTCCTTCCAGGTGTCTTGAGATATCGTGTTTGAGGGAATGATGGGATGGACAGAGGGACAACCCAAAAACATAATGGCTCCTGTTGCTGTGACTGTCGCTGGTGCAGAAACATAAAAATACAATGTGTAACCATTACACTTTTTATGGTCAAGTTGGAGATATGAGGTATTGTTGGGATCATTTACTTATGAGAGCATCATTATTGGCAGTTTGGTCAGCCTAATTAGAAATGCTGCCAATATTACGGCATACACGATCATAATAAAGGCATTTACTTTCAAAAGTACTGTAAAATGCAGGGTGTAAGGTTACTGCTGATATAACTGGCAACATTTTATCTTCACAGCTCTTTAAATAACAGCAAGGAACAATCATTTCAGCCTTCCCCATGAAGCTTGGAAAAACAAAACTAATTTGACTATATCCACAGTGCCTGGTTAGTTTTCCGCTGTGCTTTAAAATGAACCTGTGCTTCCATGGAATCCCTGTATGCAAAGGAGCCTGGACGCTGCAGTCTAATACCACAACCCATAGACAAAGACTGCAGGCCCGCCCCATGTGGCCCAGCTCACAGTCGAGGAAATAAGAGTGCGACAGGTGGGTGTTCCAGCTGGGCTGGCCAACTTTCCAACCACAGAGCCACATAAACGCTTCCCCCAGGAGAGACACTGTAGTACAGTCTTCACCCTGGCCTGCAGGGATTCTCTCAATGGTTTGTATCTACAAACACAACAATTGAGGCACCCTATTTCCATGGATCTCCCACTGCACCGATAAACTTGTGCGATATCAATGGGTGGACAAAATAACAGGAAGAACACACATTACAATGCAAGCTGATGCAGTAAACCTGCAATAAATGCTACATCTTATAATCTTATATGCTTAAACTGTGTAATTTATGAGGCCATAGGTCACAGCATTGTTCTGCATTACACTATACTGTCAGGCTTTCCTGGTATTTATTCCAATTCAAGTATAAACATTCCTGGGTTTGCTTTATTTTGCACTGGTACACAATTAAGGAATAAATTGATGTGGTAAACATTTAATGAGACTGAAACTGTTGTTTCCCACCCAAAGTATATTTTTACTTTTTACATTAATGTATATTACAAATTGATGTGTAACACAAGATTGATAGCCTCTTAACATATGTAAAATTATTAGTAATTTCAGCCAGATTTGTCACTATATCACAAGCTATTAACAGGGACAGAAAATATAGAAATAACTATAAAATCACTAAATCTGTGTTTAAATCAGGCCTGATAATAGCTGTACATATGCAGAACAACAACTCTGTGAACAGCTCAAACACAAGACAAATTTAACTTGTGGTGCCTTTTGACCTGGACCAATGTGTAAAAAGTGATACAGAGAACAAGTTTAGGGAGTGAGTCAGTATGAGGCAGATGATGAAGTCAACATAGAAAATCTATCTTTGGTCGGACACAAGAGTGTTGAAATTTGAATCAAGTCCATCATCATCGTTGTTGTCTATTTTGCTTCTCAGGGTAGAAGACTTGGAGCAAGATGCCCTGAGAGGACTCTGGTATGAGTGCTACTCATAAAACACACTGATATACACATAGAGAACTTGCCTGTGGTGATGAGACACACTAGCTCACTGGCTGCTCTGTTTGTGTAAGCCCCCTAAACACACAGCATGATTCAGACTAATTCTCCCACACACACTGTTTACACTTCTGGTTCATTGAGGTACTATTAATTTATCAGGTCTCAATATTCAGGCACTGACATTTCATTCAGTATTTGTTTTATGAATTTTGCAAAGCCAAAATTCATTTAAAAAAAAAATATTCTTTATCGTTAATACCAAAACTAAGCAAATCTTAACTAAACTATTAATTCGGACTTCAAGAGCAGATAACTATGATGTAATAGTGATACATGATAAATATATGAATGACACCACCGGCATTCAGCAACTAAAGTTTTTTTTTGGTAACAAACTAAATCATAAGGGGATATTTTCTGAAACGTTATAAGGAACCAGTTTAGGTACTTTTTTTCACAAGTTGGCAAGCTGGTGAAAAGCGAGCCATGACGCTTTGTCCACTGTCATCTCTTTGAATGTCTGTGGCTTCCGATCACTTTTCCACTACTACTTCACCCGGAACTCACAAGTCCAAATACAGACGTGAAGGGGCGGGGCCGGACACTGCCTTATTTGGAGTTTCCACTTCAGCGGTCAATTGGGCTCCAAGTCAAAGCAAGCCTGTAGATTTACAAAGCGCCTGCAATATTTACTAGATTAACTCCGTCAATTACTGCCTTTGTAAGTAATGCTGCATGAAATGGGGCTTTGAACCAGTGTTCTGCAATACAGGACGGTACAGAGTGTTTGTATGTTCAACAAAAGAGCAAAATGAAAGCACTATCCAAAGTAATTTTTCTAGCTGAGCTCATTTGATCAAAAAGTAGCTTCCTTTAGTTGGTAGTGTTGGTAGAATATTAACAAACAGTTGGCTATGTAGATCTAACTTATGACATAAAGTATTCAACCCCCATAGCCACACACTCTGTTTCTCTCTCACTCACAACTGCATAAATAGTTCCCAGTGTGCCTGATGGTCCACAACGGGCATCACAAAGTCTGACATTAACAACGATAACACGCTGTTTAGTCACGTTTCCCACAAGGACAGGAACAGAGGAGAACCGGCTCATCCCGAAGGAGAGCCCAGCTGGAGGTGACATGTAGATTTTGTCAACTTCGTTGCTATCTATCAGTCGGAGCCTTTTGCCTCCACTGTAGTTTCCACAGACTGACGCGCGGAGAGCCTGGCGCTGGGTGCTCTGTCCATATATGGTCATCTACGTCACGCAAATGTTCCATCCCCCTATTTAATACAGGCAAACTGGAGTCCCCTATCCAGCTCCAATAGAGCAAGTAGAGCTGCTCTTGTGCAACCAACACCACCACCTCCTCCATTGATTCACAGACTTCAAATTCCCCCACAAGCAGCCCATCAGCTTCCACGGTGATCAGATTAATAACAACTATAGCCTGTGATCACACAGGAGGAGATAACCAGCGCTGCTCGTCCTCCGCGGGATACTTGGATAGCTACAGAAACAGGATCATCCCTGCTCCTCTCTCCTTTTTTCCACGCCTGATCCACACCTGTGATTTCCACTTTGAGGACACCCGCTGTAACTACTTGGATACCTGCGCGTCGTCCTTTATAAATGTCGGACTGAATATAACTGCTATGACAGGGAAACTAGCGGAGAAGCTCCCTCTTACCATGAGCAGTTTAATAAACACGATCCCTGACAGTCTCTACCCAGAAGAGGACATCCCGACGTCTATGAATATTTTCACCAGTACGGAATCTATTAACCACTATTCACAGATGAACACAGGTAAGATTTTAATCTACTTTTACGAGTGTGCGTGTGTGTGTTTGATTAAAGTGGTTCAAACTGCGATGTGCGCGAAAGGCAACAGTTGTCTTAAGGCTTGGAGCACCTGTTTGCGCTCTGGCTGTTGCGCACAAAGGCAGATTCCCGTGGTGAATACTTTTTCGGGGTCAGGTGTAACACTGCCCACTATGAATTAGATACACCTTTAAAATAATTGACTTTCAGGTCGGCCATGTGATTTTTCTTTCTTTTTATTTTCACCCTTGCCCGTAGCCGAAATGTCAGGATTTCAAACGTTGCGTGAAAAAAGGCAACTGGACTCATACCAAAACTTTTTAAAATAATCAGCAGCTAAGATATTAGCCTATATTTGAGGAAAACTAGCATACTTGTAGTGGGTTTGAATTTCAAAAGCTGAGGCGTGTTTGAGGAAATGTGTTATGAACGGCTGGGAGAAAAGGGCTGTTTTACGCGAAGTCCACTAAAAACGCAATTGGCTTCTGATTGAAATTGAAAGCTGAGAAAAGGTGTCTAATTAATGTGGTCAAACTACAAATGACACTGATTTATAAATCTAACATCCACCCGCAAAGACGAGGCCTACTTTAGGCAATGACTTTTATTTCACAGATTGGATTTTATTCGTGTGTGGCTGCTTTCCCCTATATAAAAACATAGCCTATTTAGACGCCAGGCCCCTGAACCATCTTATATTCAATTTGCGAGGCCGGAGATATGGAATTATTTAGTGCTTAGTGCAGATTCCCGTATATTTCTGAGTAATTCAGACGTCTTTAAAAGGTGACTTGCTGGTTCGGTTCATTGTTGCCATAAAATCAATCACTAGCTAATTGTACAGGTTCACATCTGAGGTGATGTGTCAATGCTGCACGAAATATTCAAAATCTTTACTTTCCTTGTGTGGCTGAGAAGATCACCTTGTGATGCAACGACCACGATTTACATTTACCTGGTCGAACTTTGTTCATGAATAATGAATGAAAATTTTTATGTTCTTTTTTTTGTTGTTCACAAATTAAAACAACACCTCAGCTTGAATTTAACGCGAAATATTTCCCCTTTATTTACCCAAGAAGTGTGCGTGAAGTTATTGCAGCGCCAGGTCTTCTAAATAGTATACCTCATTTTTAAACAAGTGAATTAAATATAACTGACTTACACATGTGACATATTACCTTTTTCTATAAACACCGCAATAAAATGTATTTTAGGTGACCTCTGACTAGATATTTAAACAAATGGATGAAAAAAAGAGGTTGCAGAGTACAGGTGTGTGTGCTGTTTTATTGACATCTCATCTTGGTGAAATTCATATTATAAACTCTAAAATTTATATAAATGAAAATGTTGCATGTGTGCTATTTTTTGTCAAATAAGAATAATACATTTTAAAGCACAATGCTGTGATATCACAGGTGGAGCCAGGTGTGTGCTGTGCCCTTCAATATTGACCTATAAGAAAGGAGTGGTGGCTTTATTTCATGCTCCTTTCTGTTTAAATGTCCCACTGCTCAAATCACTTCCAAAAGACCAAAGATTAAGAGTAAAATGCATTTACATCAACTCTCTTTTCTCTTTTCTTTTCTAAATGTCATACCTCCCAAAAATAAAAAAAAAATAGCCACAAGTGTCATAGTTCCCATGTAGCATAATTGAATGGTATTGTGTATTATACATAATTTTGCTTTTGTTTGTTTCATTATGATTTGCCTTTAGCCAAATTTCAGCAGGTTGTAATTACTGAGGGAGTGAGTATATAAGCACCCCTGTGCATAATTTTCTGCAAATGAAAAGAGAAATCCATTTTAACTTCTGTTTAACAAATAATTATTTATAAATGTCTTACATTAAGCCTTCAGAGCATGATCAAAACATAAGTGTATCCCCATTAAGCACATCTGGATTTGATAGTTTGTATGGCATCTTTGGAATAAGTTTAATGTGTGTGTGCATTCAGTGTGGTGTGGGACAATAAAAATATCATGAACATTTGTAAAAAATATTGTAAAGCTCACTAATGCAGGGAATGGATAGGAAACACAAAACAAATTTTACCCCCATTATGTGCAGATGTTTTCTGCTGCAAATGTCTTCTGAGTCCTTGAGCGTGATAGATGTGGCGTCTGCCTTTATAATCCTCCCTGCTGTAAAGAAATCAGATCTTGCCATTCAGTTTGGCTGTCGTCCTGAGGGACACAATGACTGGATCAAAGGGGGTGTTTAGGTCTTGATTTATGAGAGCTTGTGGGATCTGAGAGAGAGAGAGAGAGACACCACTGTCTCACATGCAGCAGTCACACACTTAACTTACAGGTCTGACAGCGCTCACATTTCTTTATGAACTGTATAATTTCGGACACACCAAGGACTGTCACTTCAAATTCATATAGCTTGACAAAGTGAATATTCTAGACTTTTTTCACAACTTGTGCTACCTTATCACTTTTACAGGATTTTCCTCCCAACTGATTGCATTTCACATTCATGTTTGTGCAACCATGTGGATGATTTGTTCATGATATCTGGTTTTTAATTTGCTTTTATCTAGATAATATCATGGATCTGGGCATGGGAAGCGAGAAAGCAAGCGGAGAGATTCAGTATGGATCCAGCTTCCAGTCCAACCGCAGCGGGCAGACTGTCACTTATCTGGGGAAGTTTGCCTTTGACACTCCTCCATCAGGTGGCATTGGT
>NC_060170.1:27686480-27734779 GCF_021292245.1 Micropterus dolomieu
CTGCTCAAATCACTTCCAAAAGACCAAAGATTAAGAGTAAAATGCATTTACATCAACTCTCTTTTCTCTTTTCTTTTCTAAATGTCATACCTCCCAAAAATAAAAAAAAAATAGCCACAAGTGTCATAGTTCCCATGTAGCATAATTGAATGGTATTGTGTATTATACATAATTTTGCTTTTGTTTGTTTCATTATGATTTGCCTTTAGCCAAATTTCAGCAGGTTGTAATTACTGAGGGAGTGAGTATATAAGCACCCCTGTGCATAATTTTCTGCAAATGAAAAGAGAAATCCATTTTAACTTCTGTTTAACAAATAATTATTTATAAATGTCTTACATTAAGCCTTCAGAGCATGATCAAAACATAAGTGTATCCCCATTAAGCACATCTGGATTTGATAGTTTGTATGGCATCTTTGGAATAAGTTTAATGTGTGTGTGCATTCAGTGTGGTGTGGGACAATAAAAATATCATGAACATTTGTAAAAAATATTGTAAAGCTCACTAATGCAGGGAATGGATAGGAAACACAAAACAAATTTTACCCCCATTATGTGCAGATGTTTTCTGCTGCAAATGTCTTCTGAGTCCTTGAGCGTGATAGATGTGGCGTCTGCCTTTATAATCCTCCCTGCTGTAAAGAAATCAGATCTTGCCATTCAGTTTGGCTGTCGTCCTGAGGGACACAATGACTGGATCAAAGGGGGTGTTTAGGTCTTGATTTATGAGAGCTTGTGGGATCTGAGAGAGAGAGAGAGAGACACCACTGTCTCACATGCAGCAGTCACACACTTAACTTACAGGTCTGACAGCGCTCACATTTCTTTATGAACTGTATAATTTCGGACACACCAAGGACTGTCACTTCAAATTCATATAGCTTGACAAAGTGAATATTCTAGACTTTTTTCACAACTTGTGCTACCTTATCACTTTTACAGGATTTTCCTCCCAACTGATTGCATTTCACATTCATGTTTGTGCAACCATGTGGATGATTTGTTCATGATATCTGGTTTTTAATTTGCTTTTATCTAGATAATATCATGGATCTGGGCATGGGAAGCGAGAAAGCAAGCGGAGAGATTCAGTATGGATCCAGCTTCCAGTCCAACCGCAGCGGGCAGACTGTCACTTATCTGGGGAAGTTTGCCTTTGACACTCCTCCATCAGGTGGCATTGGTGGCTCTGGCTGGTGCTCTGATAACAATATCATCAGTCTTGTCAGCGCTGGGATCCTGGGCGTTTCTCCATCACCCGGCACGGTAACAACGCAGACATCATCCTCCGCAGCCAGCATGGGCGGACAGACTTCAGATATGGAGCAGGTTTATGGTCCGCCACTGCCTGCCTATTCCACCTGCAGTGACCTGTACCAGGACCAGGTCTCCTTCCACCACAGCCCTGCCACCAGCACGGCTCTAGGCTACCCTGGCAATGACTATCACTCCACATCCAAAGGCTCCATGGATGGCAGCCTTTTCTCCATGATCCCTGACTACAACCTTTTCCATCATCAGGGGGAGGTTGGTGTGATGGAGCACAAGCCCTTCCAGACCATGGACCCCATCCGAGTCAACCCTCCACCCATCACACCCCTGGAGACCATCAGAGCATTCAAAGACAAGCAGCAGATTCACCCTGGTTTCATCGGCGGGCAGCAGCACCCTCCTCAGCACCACCCACCGCCACAGACACTCACCCTCAAACCCATCCGACCACGGAAGTACCCAAACCGTCCCAGCAAAACCCCTGTCCACGAACGGCCGCACGCCTGTCCAGCAGAGAACTGTGACAGACGCTTCTCGCGCTCAGACGAGCTCACGAGGCACCTTCGCATCCACACAGGTCACAAACCCTTCCAGTGCCGAATATGCATGCGCTCCTTCAGCCGGAGTGACCACCTGACCACACACATCCGCACACACACAGGCGAGAAACCCTTCTCCTGTGAGTTCTGTGGACGCAAATTTGCCAGAAGTGACGAGCGAAAGAGACATGCAAAGGTTCACCTGAAACAGAAGGACAAGAAGCCAGCTGACAAGAGCAGTGGGGCAGCTGGGAGCCACAGCTCGCCACCCAGCTCCTGTGGGGGGCCAACAGTGGGATCGTCATGACCGTCACTACGTGCACTTGGACTGGACCCTCACCATGCCCCATAAAGAGACTTAGGAAGAAGGGATCACGTCCGCAATGAGATAAATAGGTGACTCTTTTCCTCTCTTTTACACCCCCTGCTCTTTTCACATCCTTCTATTTTGAGATGGATGCCTTTAGTTTAAGTAAGAGGGAAGAGGCTGCTACGCCCTTCTCTTTCAAGTAACTCAGAGCCTCAGCTACTGTAACACAGTGCCAACACAAAGAAGGGCACCTTGGTACATTCTGTCCAAAAGGCCACTGTGTATCTATAGGTTTTGGGGTGGATACACTTTTGTAAATTTCACTGAGAATTTCTTAATTGGATGGAAGCCAGAATCCATCATAAGGGTCAAAACAGACAAAAATTACAACGGAGTTTAGTTAAAGAGTGAGTTGTCTGGGATGTATGCATTAATTTTATTAGGGTGTTTAAAAGTGCAATTGGTTATGTTTGTGTTCTGTCATGGATACCTTATTAGTGGCACTTGACTGTCTTTTTGTTGTTTTTGTTAAAGTGTTGTGTTTTTATTTTTTATTTGAATGTTGTTTTCTCAAAAGAATGTGCCAAATGTATTGTGGTGATACAGCCAACCTTGTTCTTATTATTGTGCCTGACATTTACCAAACATAACAGTGATATCAGCTTAGCACACATGTAGAGTTATCAGATTCAAACACCGTATCTCAGATTTAGATTTACCTGCACAGTTTGGTTAAATCTAGAAAACGACTGAATGGGTTACACAAAGCAAACCGATGTCTTGTCCTGTTACCTGTACTTATAAAACAAACACGCCTGCATCAAATCACTGCCTTTGCCAATACTTATTTATTTGTAGTCACTGAGAAGACACTGTGTTTTTGTTGCCTTGTTTATATGGTGGCTTTATGTGGTGTTACCAGATATAATTGGTGTTGCTTTTTTTGAAAAGCTCACCAATACTGTTCATTTTTTTCAGTTTTCTTGAGTTCTGCAATTATATGCAATACATTCATGACATATGCCACCAACCCATAAATCAAATTAACTAAGAGCACAGTTAGACAGACTGAACTACTTAAATAAATGACACTGGGTTGCAAACCAGCAGTATATAAAAGCAAAGATAAATAAGGATTCACAGCGTAAAAAGGCTTAACTATTTGGTTTATGTCACCAAAAGATGAGCACCGTATGGTAAGAGAAAAATTAAAATGTTCAAATCCATGTTTACATCTTTTCTAATACAGAGAGACTGAGACTGAGTTGTAAACTAAGGAGTTGTTGTTTTTGTACAGTATGCAGGTAGCTACAGTAGTTTCACTTTTGTACTCAAATGCACCATTACTTAGTATTAAATTGTGCATATACAGTATGTGCATGCCTTCATGCACACTATGTAAATACAAATGTCTGCATAAACAATTGACTGAATGCTTGTGCGGAATGTGTCTTAAAGCTTTTAGTAATGTAGTTATAATACAGAATATTTTGTTGTGATAGATCATTGCAAAACATTTTGGAGCACAACAATAGTGCCAAATATGGTGTATTATCTTCCATAAAAGAAAAAAGACTAATAGCATTTGCACCATCTGTACGCTTTAAAATGGTAACTGGTTTAAGGAAGCACTAATGTGTTCTCTGAATAAACAACAAGATTTTTTTACATTTTGTGTATCTCCATTATAGTCGCAATCAGCTATCTCAATTAACACATCTTCCTCATTTTATAGAAAACAATGTTTTTCTCAGAAAGATAGGAGACTAAATGATTGGATCCTTTCTTAAATGAAATATATTACAGGGCAATGCCAGTATTTTTCACGTGTGGTTCCTTATTGATCTTTGTCCTGACAGAAGGAAATACCTCTTTTGTCATTCAATGAAACATTTTGTGTAGGCTCATCTATTCCATTAGCTTCTATGGGATCTTAAAAGTGTATGATAACAACACTGACAAATGCACAACAGTGACCACATTTGAAAAACGTACTGACGCCAGTGTAATTGCATTTTCTTAGAAATGTTTTGTTTTTAAACTTATCTCTGTAATGCAGGACATTATGCATTATGGCCCTGTGGCACAAAAGAAAAAAAGTCATAACTGAGATACTAATATGACATTTTCATCATTTACAGTGAATTTATTACATTTTTGGTAAAGAAATAACAAATAAAAATGGCGACAACTGACAAATCTGGAATAAATATTACTGCAGGTATTTTCTTCTGTGATGGCTCGTATAAAAGCCAAAGTCAAAAATATTGGTACTGTTTTAGCAAAGAAATCAATCAATTGTATTCTATATATTATGTGAGAAATAAGAACCATGCCCGTGTGCTAAAATAGTTTCTGATTTTATCCTGTAAGTTTAATGCTCAAATGCCTCCTTCTTTTAAAAAAAACATTATTATCTACTTTGACAATATTTTTGGTCATTGGCTGTGCTCTCTGACTGTTAGGGAGTGTGGGCTGGATGGGTGGCAGAGAAGTAGTGTTACATTGTTATAAGCTGAGAAAAGAAATATTGCGATGGTCAGTAGACACAGCAATCAGAGTTCAACTGACAAATGCCAAGACCAAAAGAAAGGTTCAAAAAAGCAGTGCCAATGAGAACACTGTGCATGCAGAAATGGGCTTCCAAGGCCATGCTTTCCCTTTCCTGTAACAATCAGTTTTCACTGCTGAGCTTCCTGGCAAGTGTCCACTTATTTTCCAATTAATTTGGCCTCAGAGAGTCTTTTCTGAACTCATCTACATGGTTAAATGAACAGACCTCCTTGCACTTTTTCAGATAGTTTAAAAGTTCATACACCCTGCGACATCTAACTGTAAATCAATAGTTTTGTATCCTAAAAATATTTTATTGCATGGATGGGCATTGACAAATGAAACTTTTCTGAGGCTATCCGAATAGAATGCAACTGAAATGAAAATCACAACTTAACTGAAAATGTTACTTTTTACACATTACATTTCACAGCATTCCTTATTTCTGATTTTAGATAATTAGCTTGATAGTAACTAAGATTCAGACATTAAATTGGGAGTAGCCAGGTTAAATCTTTCAATGAATGGCCTCTAATGTAAACATCGTGTAGCAGACAGCCTCCTGAAGTTAGCACAAAAGAATATATATAGTACATGAAGTGATAGGAAATACAAAATGTTTCTCTTTAATGTTTATCTAGAATAATTTGATGTTAGACACTGATCATTATGGATGGAATCATTTTGAATTTATTTGACCAAAAAATATGCTCTTGTGTGCTCTTGATTTGACACTTTGCTGGTGAGAATGGATGTTTTTAATTATAATATATAGAATGTGACCTCCTCTAAGAGAAAACTGTGTTTATGTTGCTTTGTGTTGATGAATGATTCCGAGTAAGGCGGAGACTACACCAAACTATTTCCACATCTAAATGAAGCCATGTAATTACAACTTTGCAAACTCAATATTTCATCAGTCATATCATCTCACTGTGTTTGTCACATTTGTTTTGTGACACTTTTGTAATGGACAGATTGATTTTGTAAAATATATATAATCCCCTTCCATCCCACTCCTCAATATAGTTTAGTGGTTTAACAACAATACAGGCTGCACCATGTTCTGCTAAACAATAATCCTTCTGTGTAATGTGTGAATGCTATAGATATACGTCAATTACTTGTTAAACAAACTCAGAAACAACCCCCTCTTAATAGTGCTTCTCCAAGAATAATTTATTTTATGTTTTTTATGTTCTATTGTCCAAAAGTGGGCGGCTGAATGCTCTGAAATAGGAATTTGCCTGATCCTCGTTCTCTGCTCCATGTTGGATCTGGGCCAACATCAGCAGCCATCTTTGTGCCAAACTGGGTTGCAGGGTTGGCTGATCAAAAACAATATGTGATGAGAACTCCACAGGAGAAACAAATCATAAATGTGACCTCAGTCCACTTGCAGTTGAAGGCAGCCTTGTGCTAATATTTGTGTTTAACTGTTTAATTTAGCCTCCGTGAAGTTGGCCTTGGGCAGGCAATAGGCTTGGGCTCATTCGTTACAATTTTTTTGAGATTTCAATAATGTGTAGATACTATAGGCTACTCTCGTCATCTTATGGACTACAGGTTGGCTTCAGGGATTGTGTGGTCTTCAGCAGTGACACTGTGGTGTTCAGATGGAGTCGATACTCACTGTTTTCTGTTGTGTTGTGTTTCCTTTTCATTACAGTATATCCTCATGTTTGCATGTGCACGGAAATGTTCCAAAGTGCTACCCTCAGATGCTGTGGGTGGTACTCATTTCTTTATTATGCATGAAAATAAAAGTCACATTGGGTGAAATGGGATAAACCTAACAACAATTCAAGACAGACAATTGAAAACACACACTGGGATAACTGTTCTGTTGGCTTTTTTTTTTTTTTTTTAAAGAAAACAAGGGGTCTTGTTTAAAATGTTGTGGATGTCTTTAGCCTATTTCATGTTTTTATTACCTTATACTAAGGTCCTTTTATGATGAGCTGAATATTGAAATGAATTTTACTATATTCTTGTGATGGGGAGATGTGCTCCCCTGTTTACTTGGCACTTCAGTTTGTTGTAATGCAATTGTTTTGTTATTTCTATGTAAGTACTTGAATAAAGAAAAATATCACTTGCCTTCAGTTTACTCTACGTGGATGCGCACACATGCACGCCACTGCGTATACGAACCACACCTGACATTTAATTTGATGAATAATGCCTGCATTACAACACACATTTTATAAAACATGTAACCACTAGTCAGGCAGTAATATATTAACACATCGGGAAGGTTTATATGTATATTTTTCTCGCTTTGCTAGTCATAAAAACTTCCTTGGAGGAAACACGAGCAGCTTAGCCCCGGACTTCCTGTTTAATGCTCGACTGTTGACTGGTAGAAAGGGATGAAGTCTTCGGAAGATAATACAACTACCCAATGAAATCGGAATAAAAGTACACTCAAAATGAGCTGGTATGTACTTTGGTTACTTTAGCCTATTAAGTTAAAAGTATAACTTTAACCGATACATTAATAATGGCACAGGACAGCTGGCTTGTCGACCGGGCTCCGGCTATTTCCTGCTAACTTAGCGCTACACAAACAGTAACATCACAGTTTAACAGGTGTTAACGCTAGCTAGATAAACACGCGAATAACGTTAAAAGCTCTCAGACTTTTAATAGTTCATCGGCGGATAGCACCGTCTGACTTGTAAACAATAACGTTACTATAAAAGCTGCTAACATCGATCGAAGGGTGTCTTGAGTATTTAGCTAACTGTTAACTTGGACAATATCTAACCTAGGTAACGTTAACGGTAGTTTGGTTGCTGAAGCTTTAGCAAGTGACCTACAGAAACGGAATTGACTAACGTTACTATCTGAAGTTATAGGTGCTTGTTTATAACTTACTCTTTCAATAAACTGAGGCTGTGCCTTTAGCATAACATTGAAACTGAATGTAGCTAACTGTTAGGTCAACAGGGTCAACACTGAAGCCATTTAAAGGGATTTGATCACTTGACAGTAATTCTGGTCAACTCTTAACGTTATTAGTTAACTTTGGCATTTTGACAGGAACTTCAGAACCACTGAGGATTTATGTTACTTTATGTACTCGTGTGTGTGTCTCGCTCTCTCGCTCTAACCCTATACATATGTGTATATATATATATTTAAATATATGTGAGAGAGATGAAAAATGTGAATGCTACGTAGAGTAGTGACTACGAGTATTTCCTAGAAAGTAGGTGGGTAACTTAGGTCAGGGAGTTGCTACCCCAAACATGTTTACCTTGCTGTAACTAACAAAGCTGTGGGTTCCAGCTGGTATTCACGCATCTTGGGCACCCATATGTTCAAATGTGGTTTTAGTAGTGCAACACAAATTTGAGAGTTGCTGGGTGGGCTTTTTGAGTAACATTTACCTTTGGGCTACTAATCCACAAATCTTAAATTACTTACTGGAAGCAAGAGAAGCCTCTGACTGCTAACCACAGTTTAATATCAGGTTTTATGCGCATAGTTCTGCAGACCCTATCTTTGGGTTGCGTTTTTGGAATTTGAAGCATCTGTATAATTTGGTAGTATTGCCCCATAATTGAAGAGACATTTAGTCAATTGATCAACTATTTTGGTGACAAGTTATTCTTTTAAGTACTTTTTCAAGCAAGTATGCCAAACATTTTTTGATTCCAGCTTCTCTAATTGGAGAATATGGTGCTTTCTGCTATCATAGCAAAATGAATATGTCTGGGTTAGGGACAAAGCAATCCATTTGAAGACTTCACTTATTGTTGTGATGGGCAGTTTACACCATTTTCTGACATTGTTCCATGAAGAAGAAAAATAATTGGCAGACTAATCAATAATGAAAATAATATCACCACGTCATTATTAGGTTTGGGTATCGTTTAAAATTTTACGATACCAGTTCCAAAGTCAGTGATACGTGATGTGAATAGCAAATAAAAATGTACAGAGAAGTGTTTAATGACACCAGAAGATGAAGCCAATAGAAAGCCAAGCTTGGGGTGACAAACTTGCTACAGTGACGAACATGCCTGAGACCGCAGCCGAAGGTGAGCGGCTATTAAAATCACGCATGGACTCGGCAGTGCGGGCATTTTTCATACAGTCTATGGTGCGGGCACATAAGAAAAAAAAGGCATGCTCTTCTCTTTCTTTTGGTGTATTGTTTGCGTGTTTGGCTGCAAGCAAAACCATAAAAATAGTAATTTTTTGCCACAATCTGGCTACAAAAAGTATTGAATGAAGTACTGGTTTGACTGGAGACGTTTCGATTCTACTCGATACTGGGCTTTTTCGGTCGATACCATAAAGGTATCAAGCCATCAAAGGTATCATACCCATCCCTAGTCATAATTACTGTAAGATGTGTATATACTTTTAAAACAAATTGTGTCCCTTTTTGAAGATTTGGAAGTTGTTAGTCTTTGTAATGATTTGTAATTATCTATGGAGCCACAGATTATTATGGATTTACGTTCAGTGAAGGAAGAGAAGTGGTGTGAACAGTTGGTTTTATGAAATAGTCCCCATGGATGATCTAGCTGAATCTGTGAGTTCTGTAATACAAGGTCTTCCATCCTCCCTGAGAAAGTAAACAACAGAACATGTTTTGTTCATTTCTGATTCTTGACGCTTCTCTCATATAAGTTATGTTTATTTAAATAATATCTATGTATGATACAATGTATAATCAATTGGCTTTACAGGCGCACATCATTGAGTACTAGTTCCTTACCTAGCCCAGGTTCTCTCAGCAGACTATTAGACAACTCACCAAAAACTTTGCTTATGAGAAAATGTTCACTCAAGGGTGTCTGAGATTTTATTTATCTTTGGTGTCTCATGGAGGCTCTTTGTAGTAATAGCTATGGTCTGAATGTGTAACATTAAGTATTTTGGTCATGCTTTCTTCAAAGGAAAATATAGGGGCAAAAATCCACCATAGGCCTACCTATTGTATTACAGTTTCTTTTCTTTAGTAGGCCTTTGTGTTGTCTTGGCAGCACCTTGTTTCATGTTTCCCTGCCAAGAGTTCTCTTATTTTCTTGAGAACAGTTGCCCACCAGGTTGAGCAAGATGTGTAGTCATCTGTAAAGTCTTCATCTATCACCCCTTCTGTAGTGTGTTTCACATATGGTGATGGCTAAACTAAATGACTGTTAGTCTGAATAGATCAAATCTGTTGCTCAACATTGACAAACTTTTGTTAAGTTGGACCTTTATGGTTATTTTACAAAATATTCAGCTATGGCTATACTTGATTTTTATATGTATGGGAATATTTGTGATACCAGTCCGCAACAGTGCTGCTGTTTAGGAGTTCATAAAGAGGTTTGCATAAATTCAGTGCTTGCTTCTTCATTGAATTTATAAATGCAGTTCAAAAGGAAATGGGAAGGAACTAACACTTATTATAACAAACTCTTTCAGTACGTCTGTGATGTGTATGTACATTAACGCCTTTTATAATACACATTCTTAGTGTCAGGGAAGACAGTAATCAAGTAAGGAAGATGGCGTCACTCAGTTCCATCAGACAATCAATAGCTGGCAAGCAACACTTCTACCAGCACGCACCACCAAACACAAGGTCACGAGTGGGGTGCTTGACCAGTGAAAAGAGTCCTTTATGGGCGCTGCTGACTGATGCATTCCAGTAGGGCCTGCACACTTGCTTCTATGACGTGAGAGGTTTGACTTTGGGGTCATCATCAGAACAATTCCACTTCCCAGCATCTTCAACTGGCCCTCTGTGCTCCATGGAATATTCAAGGTTGAATGATGCACTATCCCTATAATGGCATACACATTTGCAGTTTTCGTGAAAAGCCATTGGTTTCTTCCAGTCGGTGCATAATTTGTCCCGGATAGAGAAGACTGTCATGTCTTTGTTCTTGCCTACGTGCTTACTCGATGGCAGTGACGTGTAGCCTATTACAGCAAAGATCAGATAGCTCTGTAAATGCAAGTTGACCAACTTGCTGATAATGACAACAAATGTGTAACAGACATTTAAATGCATCTGGTCATGAAAATGGGCTATGACTGAATATTACATATCTCTTGTGTGAGTGAAGGTTTACTGGTGAAGTGAATCTTTGGATTCAAGTGTTGTAACATGGACAAATAATATAATGACTGTAGATTATATTGATCAAATTTTCCAAAGTATTTAGCACTTAATCCTTAGTCGGGGACAGCCTGATTTACATAGTCGAATCGGAATTGTCTTGCCTATAGTCGACTGTTAGTCGAATCACATATGCATTGACCCCCTTCCTTAAGGCTTTAGGTTACAATTTTGGATTTATTCACGCACTTCCTTGCTTCTTTCTTTTCACATTTTTCTTTTCAGCATTATATGTTGAAATGTATATTGTAATAGGCTGTATGTTAATTTATTGGGAGAAAACTGGTAGTTTTATGTAAAATCAGACGTTGAGCACCCCCATATCACCAAAACGGCATGATCTTCGCTTTGCAGCGAAGCTTTGACTGTGAGATTGACAGTCAAATCAGGCTCCGCCCATCAAAGCATCAAATGTTCGACTATTCAGGGTCAGCCCTATTAAATACCAAGGCAATATTCAGCAGAACTACCCATGCCTGCCATCACTAGGCTTAGATTTGTTCAGCTGGTATAACACACACTTTTTCTGTCTTCTGTTGTCTTGTGGCCGGGCTTCTACCATGTCAGACACTAGTTCTGGGTTCACAAGACCTAACTTACCAATGTTTCTAAATGTGACAGCCACTACAGAAATATTGCTGTGTGAAGGAACATTAGAAATGATTCTCACAGTGACTACCATCCTCCTTCTCTCATTCTCTCCCTCTGGTTGCCTGCTACATTTTCCCTCTCCCTCCCCGAAGCACACTTCACTCCGTGTGTTTGCCAGTTCTCATGAACAGTCAAAGAGAGTGACCACTTTCCTTTGGCTCTTTGTAGAAGTGGACATACTCTGAATCTATAAAATTAAGCACTCTTCATTTTGTACCCAAGCAAATATTTCCTTTGGTACATTAAAGTAAAAATCCACCCTAATACAGTTACGCTTGGACGGACTCTCTTGATGTCATCGAGAACCAAATGCTGTCATGGTCAGCTCTGCCAAAACGTAGCTAAAGAGAACATTGAAAGCAAACATTTAAATATATGTTTCATGGTACATTGATGGCAATTTGAAACACTGCCATATTTATACTTAACTCTTCCATTAGGTTTTTGTAATTGGATGTAATAATTTTGTCCCCGACACACCCTCCAAAATCAAGAGAAATTTTCCCAGTTACAAGACAATAATCCATTATTTATTTTGAGTCAATGTAAAAGCTACATAGCCCACTCCAAATATTTATACCCTAAGGCAACATCCGTATCTGCCCTTAGTCCCCTTTTTTCTTTCTTACAGCTACATCAGTGATTATCTATGTTTGTCCTCTCCACAGATTGCTTACTTTATGACAATCAGACCCGAGTGCGGTGCCGGCTTTTGTTGATGCCTGAATGTTTTTTTTAAAAAGCAGCGCAACCTCTTGTCCTTAGCCTAACTGCGATTTTGCTGTGAAGTAAATTCTCACATCATCTTTTTTTATACAGACCGGCTGCAAGGCACTTGCTTTGGCTGTGACTGAGGGTGAGATTCTGATCTCGATTATTATGCTGGTCAAAGGAAAACGGTGATCGCGTTGGTACCTGAGACCCTCTGAAAGAGGAGACATCCTCTGAAAGAGGGTCTCAGGTACCCACCAGCTGGTCCCGGGGCTTTGCCTGGGTGATGGTCAGTTCAAGGATTATTTTAGGATGAATCGGGGACACTTTGACAAAGTCAAAAGTGAGCTAACACTGGCTTAACACAAACCAGTTAACGGTGGTAATGAAAACAACTTAGTACTGCATTAATTTGCCTCCAGGCCTGCTGTTTCTGTTCAAATCAAGGTAACTAGGTTGGTTAAAATCAAATCACTCTGGGTATGCAACAACAGCCATCACTAGATTTTCCTAATGATTGTTATTTTCAAGCAACCCTAAGCTTTATTGTCACCACCACAGGAGGCCCTCATCTCAATTAATCCAATTGGACAGGGGGGAAAATATGCAAATAACATCGGGCACTTTTCTGCTGAGTTTTTTCAGCTTGTGGCAAACGGAGCGCTATTGCATAAACGCGAGCTGCTCCGAGCGTCAAAAACGCAAGGTGCCAGGGTGCCTTACCCACTCGCAAAACGCTTACTGCCTATAGGAAAAAAATTGGAGAAAGACGCCTTTCCTTGCAAAAACTACACCCCGTCTTATCTGAACACAGAGTTTCTTTATTATCTGAGCATCAGAAACATTTTTTGGACCTTCAGAGGTTTTTTCTGGCATGCTCCTAGTTGCTGAAACCTATTCTGTCGTTACAGTTGCTCCCTCATTCAGGTCTGGCAAACCAGTCTTTGCTGGTTGACGTAAATCGCATCACTACTGGTTCGGCAGCTTTAAATTTCAGTTATAAAATTGTTGCTCGCTAAAATTGACACTCACTTTTATTGCACATATTTGTTAGTTAAGCTTTATTTATTCAGTCTCATTGAGATGGCTGTCTCTTTTACAAGATAGACCTGAGACAAATTGCATATATACAGCATCATAACAAGACAATTAAGTCACACAAAGCAGTCATCAAACAGGCACACTAATTAAAACAATCAGAAATATTATTAGCAAGAAAACCTTGAATGTCCCTCAGAGGATAGATTGTCTTCAATTTGTTTTGCAGTTTATTCCAGTAGCAAGCTGCATAGTACCTATTAGTATAAATGATACTCTTGCGTAGCTGTGTGTAGTTGTACTTTCTGCCTGAATTGGGGATTCATCATTCATAAACACCGGAAAATGTGTGTGGGTTAAGGTCTCCAAAAATCATGATGGCATATGCCAAACAAAGGAATACTGCTAGCAAGAGGAACAGCGGAGAAACTAGTGTTAAGAGAGGCAAGTCTATCTGACAAAGCTGAATTGATTCTCAAGTGGTTGGTTCCAGATATAAATCTCAGTGAAAACTGATCTTGGAAGATGTAGTCTGGCTGTGAGAGCCTGGTTCTCCTTATTGCAGCTTTGGGAGAGCACTGAGTGAGCTCAGCTTCAGTTAACATTCAAAGAAATGTTTTCTAAATTATGCTGTTGTTGTATTTTGGAAATGGAATTTAATACAAGTTTAGAGACAGCTACATAAGTAATAATCAGATAAAGGTGAGTCACATAACACGGCCGTGAGTAATTTCTGTTTCTGTTATTTTCCATGATGGCTCACCCAAATGATGACACAATGGGTGAAACTAGTTTCCTGAGCCAACAGCAACAATGTCTTTAGACATCAGTAGTCAGTTTGGATTCAAGGGTAAATTCAAAACTTCAATTAAGATAACGCCAGGACAATTGGTACCTGATACAACCTAAAGCAGCACAGAGCCAGCAAATCAAAGGAAATCTTGATCCCTGTCACTATGAAACCTGTTTAAAAAAATAAAACAAAAATCTTATATTTTTTACAAGATTGATCCTGCTGTTTGACCATGTTGAGTTTTGTGATTGAGCTGTCATCAAAAGGATCTTCCCCACACATGGGTAGCGTTCACTGGTTGCACAACGAGCCCCTACATCACACCCTCTCTTTTCCATCTCATTAGTCTACACACCTTTCTTTTGACGCAGCTGCTGCCTCACCCTGCCTGTCAGCAGCAACTGTCCATCATATAGCTTAGATTTCAGGCTATTAGTGCGACATCAATGACAACCCACAGCCAGGCACATTGGCAAGGCAGTGTTTTCTGTCTCATGTATTCCCATAGCACTCTGATGCTCGGCAGCAACTTATTAAGGCAAAGCCAAGGTTTTGAAATGGGGATAAAAGATTGTGTTTTAACTAAGAAAGAATATGTCTCTGTTTCTTTACCCAAAAATAGAGTCAGTGTGTTTTTGTCTTACAAGAGTGAAGAAAAGTTTGTATTTCATTCTGAAAATTAGGTGCAGCTACTGTAGTTACTCTAAACCCTATGACATGTTTTGTTTCCTGATTGATTTGTAGCACTGGTCTCAAGTTTTCTTTTAAAAGCAAGTCATTGTCCTGGCTGTGCCCTTTTGAGCCCCGATGTATTAGGGTATCTGCCTTACACTGTGAAATAGCCCTACTATTTTTCTGATCTACAATATAGCGAGTGCATCTGTTTTTGATTGCCAGCCGGGGTCATTCGGTAAAGCCACACTAAGAAGAGGGGACAGCCACTTCTGTTTAGTGATATCCGCCTACAATGGGAACCAGATGTGTTTAGTGATGACATGAAGTTAATGTACGTGGCCTCAACAGCACAATCCGGAGAAGCAGGAATTAACAGCTTCAGATTGTCTTTATGAGGGATCTGAAAGAGGCACTTGTTCACCCGTACCAACCTCTAGTCACCCATCATGCAACTGATGAAAATCTAAAAATTCCTCCTTTGTAGATAGAACTTTTCCAGTTGCTTATGCTTACCTGACATTTCTTTTTGTGTGATTTCAGGATTCCCTTCAAGACTGGACAACCAAAGAAGCAGATTGTCTCTAAAACTGTAAGTCCCTCACTGGAACAAAAGTTGACTTGCTCAAAAAGGTTTAATGCCTAAAATTCAACCAAGTTTATGTAAATGAATAAATCAAAACTTGCTGTAGGGCAGTATTTATAAAATAAAAAAAATAACGTTTTGCAAAGGTTTAGATGTAGTTATTCAGCTTCACAAATGGCATATACAACATGAATAGTAGTCTAAATAATGTCATCAGAGTGCCAATTTGTCTGGCCATGCAAGGGGGCAGAGGTGGTTACCTTGAAGTGACAGTGAGTGGGCGTTGTCCTTGCTGGAGAAAACCACTTCCAGCGTAATGGGTCTGTGGCCCGGCAGTCACTGTCAGACTGGGTTTCCAGCTTCCTGTGCCATCCTAGGCAAAAACCAGGGAGTGGGTTAGAGGCAGCCTGGTTCGATGATCCGCTAGAGACAAAGTGTCAACTGCCTTCCTCGTTGTTTTGGCCACTGTGTTTAAATCCAGGAGCCCACAGAACCACAAGACAGGAACCCATGCTGCCTCTGTAACCTGCTTGGCATGCTTTAGAGACATAGTTGGACAAACTGTCTAAGCCCTTGCTGACCCTGGGAAGTTGATGTACTCAAGTATTTTACCTGGTGGAGTTATAGTTCTATAGCTGAGGTCCCTGTGTCCCTGAAAAAGTACCTGTTCCTAAGAAAGTGGACGGGCCAGGAACTGCTGTTGTAAAGGTAAAAGAGTAAACCATTGAACCACGGTTGAGTGGTCACGCGAGCCTTGAGACTGCAACAACTTATGAACATCATTCATTCAGAATACAAACAAGCACTGGTTGTTGTTAGTATGCATTATATCTCTAACCATGTGGCTACTTTTTAATTTGCCATCTGTATAATTTGCCTCAACTCCTTCAGTTGATGTGGAACTGTAAACAAATGTATTCCTGACACAGTTCTTGGAAAGTGTATTACCTTAGAAGCGCTGTATGATTATTGTGTTTGACTGCACAGATGTTTACATTGTAACTGTACCTTGCGTGTATGTATATTCTCCGCTGCACTGCCTGTACGTATGGCCTCTGCAATTCAGCAAATGTGCAATATCCTGTAGAGAAATACGTTATTGTACTGTTTTTTATCTATTGTTTTCACAGATTTAGTAATTTACACACTTTATATTATTACTTTTGTATATTTAGAAACTTATGTTTTTAGCTCAAACTTTTTATATTTTTAATTTTGTTGTCATGTTTATTTTATATGTGGGAATCCACCGTCAGCATCGCACTCAATAAAGAAATCTTAATCTGGATCTGAATACCTTGTGATTATTATTAATAAGCTGTGATTAAACAATTAAAATGAACACACATGT
Organism: Micropterus dolomieu; assembly: GCF_021292245.1. Classification (NCBI taxonomy): domain Eukaryota; kingdom Metazoa; phylum Chordata; class Actinopteri; order Centrarchiformes; family Centrarchidae; genus Micropterus; species Micropterus dolomieu. Next base: position 27,703,089 of record NC_060170.1, read on the forward strand.
TAAATAATGGAAACAGAATTTGACATGAAATGTGTTTTTGTTTTGTTTTTAGGTTGAAAGAGACTTTGAGCGAGAGTATGACAAGCTCCAAAAGTAAGTTTGCATTCTCAACCAAAGTCTACATTATGGTAGACTTCCAAAGAAGTTTTCTGTATGTGGTATTCATATCTCTTTGGAGAGTTTGTGTGATTTGGTGCCTTCAGTTTGGTGAAAGGTGATTTCTCCCACAGCATATCTGTGCCCACATAATGCATTTTATTTTTAGTAGTCTGATTATCTGGGTCAAAAAAGCTCTAATCATAAACATTTAATTTTAAATGTATTTAGAAATAAAATGTTATTGTAAAGAAACCAATAGTCTGTGTGGAATGTATGAAGCAATTCCCCCTTGTATTCCTTTGTTAATTGACAAGATAATAAGTAATAATAAGAACTAAAGCTGTACTACTAATATAAGTGATTGTATTAATTATTGTAAAATATATATCTGTTATCGTGCATTTCCTAGTCAGGGAAGTATGAAGCCAGAAATATGTACCAGTCACACTGTAAAAAGATGTTGTGAACCTGGAAACATTGGGAGGTCTTCTCGTAAATGAATGCATTATAATCCAAACTTTTTTAAAAATGTTTGTTATACAATTAACAATTGTGAGTGTTTCTAACAATTTTTTTTTTTTTTTTTAACATGTTTACAAAGCACTCTGAGAAACTCACACTTTACATGCTCCTCATTGTACATACATTGTCTTTGTCCCACACAATTTGCCAGTCCCTGCTGTGTTTGGTCACTTGTTTTTCTCAACAGTGAACTGTGAAAGGACCCACGTTTGTGCTATGGTGGAAAGAGAGCTTACATTAGATATTCCCTTTAATTTCTGATAAACCTACATTTAAGATAGAAGTTATAATCTTATGAACCTTTCTGTAAATGCTTCATGAAAATATATTTAAATAATAAAATGATTTAATTTGTGGATGGAGACATGCTCAAGGTTTTTTACAAGTAACTTAAAGCCTAAACTAAAAAGTAAATTTATAAACTATTGACGGTCATTATTTAACCTGTCTACCTCGAATTGAGTGACATGATAATCAGTGTTTTTATGAAACAAAAGCGAAAGGGGTTCAGCACACTGTAGCACCCAAGAACTGACAACTCGGTACGGCCGGGCCTTTTCTTACTGTGAGGCCAAAGTTATAGAAACTCCCTGAGGGCCCCACAGAATGAGTGGGAGCACCATTTTCCTCTCAGGTTTTGTTGAGTAGGAGGGCCCATTATCAGGAAGGTGTGGTGCCAATAGACCTTATAGATGAGTCAGAGTTGCAGGCATGTACAGACATTTAGATTCTCCACCCTAGAGATCCATATCAACACATCATGTTGCATCTGTGGCCTAAATACTGTATCCTTGGTAGGCTTCATGATGATTCCTGTTTTTAAATTCTGTCCCCCTGGAAAAAAGCTAACTTCACTTGTGATTTGTGGGATTAATAATATTGAATCTAAAATGAGTATAACTGCCATGTGCGCACATAGCTAGGGATGGGGATCGAGACCCGGTTCCAAAAGGACCCGGTACAGCTACGCTCGTTACTGTAAGTACGTGCAATAAAACCTTCGCAAGTAAAAAGACAATACTTTATCAATGCACCTGTCTGTAAGGTAACGTTAAACATGTAGAAATGGTTAATTAAATCATCTGTCCTCAGTATCTCATCCTCTATGTTTTATACAAGCACAGCTAACGCTAGCTTGGCATTAGCCAAATGTTAAAAACAAGCTAAATAGAAAGCTGTCTGTCTGGAGAACAGACTGGTCTGTAGTCTTAAAAACTCTGATGCTCAGCTGCTGGCTGAGACAAAGCAGCCGCTCCTCCTTCTACCTGGTAACGTTACCTGCAGCCAGCGAGAGAGGAAGAGGGACTGATACAGACTGATGTTGTTCTTTCTAAACGTCACTCACTACTTGTGATGTCAGATAAAGTTATTGAGTTACTTTGCTGTTGTAAACATTAATGTTGCTGCTCTAGAAACAACATTTAGCTGTATTTAAAATATTAAATTAAAAACAACCAGGCCGATAATATGTACACTTCAATATATGTTTATTTATCACAAGTGATATGTCATCTCAATATATAAGGTTATGGTACATTGAATATTTTCCCCATACCGTGCAGGCCTACCTCATGCCTGCATGTTGGGTCTGGTCTGGTCTTACCAAATAACCATCAATAAATAATAGTAAACTATCGATAGTGGTATCGATAAAGAATCAGATCTTTAAGCAGTCTCAATAAGGGTATCAATAAAAATGAACAATCTCCATCCCTACACATAGCTAAACTAGAGCCTGACTGATACAAGAGGCCAATATTGATGTCAATATTTGAGTCGCATATCAGCTGATTTTTTAATTTTCACTTTTTACACAAACATTACATACATAAACATTCATAAGGAACCATTACATTTGTTAATTACTAGTGCAGTGCCCGTTCACAGGGGCTGATGTGATGCCTCCCTCTGCTTTTTGTTCAAAATGTGCGCCTCACATTGGTTTCACCTACAGCAGCGGTCGACAATAGGCGGCCAAATAAATAAATACATAAATAACGAAATAAATGCCCTGATTGTGGCTGGTGCTGAAATAGATCTTAGTCATGACAGCAACAGTTATAAACATAATCACTTCCTCTTAAGTGATTGTGCCTACAAAATAAAAGCGTGATATAGTTTTTTTGCGGCAATGCTTTATGTCAAGTTGAATTGAGAGCTTTTAATTTGAAAAATTCTGAAAGACATTCAAAAGAGTCTTTGGCGTGCTTAACACACCTCTGGGGGAAGGAAAAAAACCTCAGGAAATATGAGATTGGATTCCCCTGAATGAGAAGCGCAGGAATTCCCTCTAACTGGGGATTCCGGGGAAATGAAAATAAGGATCCATAGTTTGATGGATGTGGATCAATCGCCGGGACGCACATGCTTGATTGAAAGACCTGTGCACTACTGACTGAGCTAACCAGACACTAATACTTTTATGGCAACCCCTGACCTACAGCATGAATAACATGTAAACAACATGTCAGTTGCGGAGTTACTGCTAGATCTTCAGCACTTCTCTTCGTATCAGCATATTCATACGTACAACATATACCGTCACTGCTACTAAGCACCGGCAGTGCTGTTTTCCAGTGTATTTATTAATTCTGAATGTGTTGCATGTTCAAATTGCACCAAACATGACACTGGCCTCCCTTGGGTCCGCAGCAACACACCTGCCACGTTTGAAGTCGATTGGATGAACGGTTCCTGACATAATTGAAATACAAACAGACAGACCGACACAAAGAGATTCCTGTCTCTATTGGAGAGATGACTAAAATATGTAATGAGCTGGACATTGTAAGTTTGAAAAATAAACTTGTCAGTCGATCTTTTCGCCCCCGTTAAATACCTGTCAAGCTCTAATGTAGACACACACACAAAACAAAAACATGCAATGCAGCTTGAGGCTAACTGTCTTAAAACATTGTTTTATGTACCTTTTTGGAGCTATCCAACCAACCTTTCAAGATGAACATGTTGTAATGTAAGAGTGGTTTTTTTTTTTTGCCATGAATTATTCTGCTTCGTCCTAGGCATGAGTCATGATTTTCGTCGTTAAATTATAAAAAAATAAAAATAGTTTATATGACTATTGTTATCTTCTCTTAAAAAAATATTATCCTTTTTTTTCCCCCAGTGCCTGGTAGTATCGTGTAAAATGTGTGTGTGTGTGGCACGTTTAGTATAGCTACAGTACTGTGAGATGGATGAGATGCTCAGGTTGCAGCCTGATAGTCTTAAGGTTTTGTATTGTGTTCGATGCTGCCGAGGAAAGAAAGTTCCTGTTTACAGTAACTTAAATCAAATTAATCACTAACTATTTTGGTAATTGAGTAATTGTTCTGAGTCATTTTTCTTTGAAAGTATTTCCTAAATTTTCAGCTTCTCAACTGTTCTCTTTACTCCTCTATGACAGTAAACTGAATATCTTTGGATTATGGACAAAACAAGACATTTGAGGATGTCTTGGGCTTTGAGAAACACTGGTCGACATTTTTCACAATTTTCTGACATTTTATAGACCAAAAAATTGATTAATTGTGAAAATGATTGACAGATTAATTTATAATGAAAGTAATCTTTAGTTGCAGACTTTTTCTGGCAATACCTTATGAGCTACGAGCCAGGCTAAATTAGTCTAAGATAACAGTGTGCTCCTAAATTTGTTTTGGATCCAAAAATCTGGAAAAGTTAACACAGGTAAAGCTCCTGGTCTGCAACTAACTAACACATTCTTTTGAGAGTGAAGCACTGTCTATGTCTCTCTCTTAATGTCTAATGTACTGAAACCAGACCACTCCAGTTGGTAAATAAAGCAGTAATTTACATGGAAGTACAGTGCCCGACATGGTTATAAAGGGACTCTGGTGTGAATGGTCAGATGTGTGCCTGTTCCTTCTCTAGTGTCGTACAAAGGGTTTGTGTGTGAAAGTCATATGAAATGCAGTAGTATCTTTCCAGTTTTCAGTAGGCGATGTGGCTAGGTGATTGTGGCTGCACAGGCCCAACATTGGGGCACTGGAACAAGGAGCAGCAGCTGTTCCACGAGGCTGCTCCATTAGCACCTTTTTGGAGAGAGACTCCAGGCTCACCTGGCGCTCATCCAGAATGGCTGTCTCACTGTCAGTGCTGACAGTGTAGGGAAGATGCAAGAGTATTGTGCAACACATTTTAAAGTAGGGGGTACTATCTGGAACATGAGTCTCACATGCACAAACAAGCACCACAAGAACACCTCTCAGAGCATGCTTGTTTGTTTACATGGTGAGACTCCTTCACCCTCTATCCCGCAGCCCAAGCTCCATGACTAGCAGGGTTTAACTGTTATACTGTTATTTTCCTCGTCTCTTATTTGTCTCCTTTCATTACTTTCCAGTGTTAACTGTCAGACAATTTACAAGACTGCTTTAGTTTTACATGATGCCCTCCATTGACTCCACTGGCATTCAAAACAAAGTCTGGTTATGTCGCGTGAATTTAACTGTGTCTACTTGCTGCCATCAGAAAGACAGAACGGATAAAGCTGATCACACCAGTATTTCCAGATGTTTCTAACAATGTCAGAAGCAATTTGCTAGTTGCAGGTGTGACTCAAAACAGAAATGCAATTTGTGATGATTGTGAAGATTGTCTGATCTTTCACAACCTGAACATGAACAACACATTTATTTTCCTGGTCTACATGTGCGTTGGGCAACCAACATTATGGAAACAGGAAGAACCCTTCTAATTATCAGATACTGACTAAATCCTGCCTGAAGTTAATAATACTGACTTTGAAGTGAGTAGCATCGTCTACAATTAGAAGTATCTATTTCTAAATATATATTTTGATTGCTTTAGAGGAAGGCTGATTTGGCTTATGAAACCCAGTTACATCTAATTGGTGAGAGAAATGCAAGAAGTTGCTGTGGAGATTGCTCTGACAGAATGTCTTTTTTCCCGGTGGTGTGAAGAATAAGGGATGAAGTTACATCATTTACTGCTAATGACATTTTTGGAACAACCTCCATCTGGTCTGTGGCGATTGAGTGTGAAATCCTAAAAAATGTCAAGACAAACAAAAGCGTGTAGAGGACACGTTATGATAGAAAATAATAAATATTTTAGTTACCCTTACAACCTACTTCTTCCTTTCTAGCCCTGTTAGGGCATCAAATGAGTAAATAACTGAAATTGCCGTCACAATTTAAATAATTCAAATTATTAAATAATTCAAATGCAATCTGACATGGGTTGATACTACAAAATATTTTTTTTGCTGCTGCTGTTGTTGACACTTGCCCAGGACCCCAAAATGCCTGTGTTATGATTGTACTGTGTTATTCAGAAGTTTAGAAATGTCTGTATTTAACTAAGATGTTATTTGGCTTCAAATCTCATGGGATTATACTGCACGAACTGTTTGGTTCATTTTATGATAACACAGTATGTTGTCCTTTTTTGGAGTTGAACATTTCCTTTACTGTCCTGTCACTGTTTTATGAAGTGGAGCTGTGTGAGCAAACTCGCTATGTGTTCTGTGGTCATTAAAATCTTCACTGATAAATGAATGCTAATGATAAATAATAATAATTTCAAGGTACACCTATTCCTTAGGTGTAACAGTTTAAGCAGCCAGTGTTGAGGGAGCAGAGAACCAGGCACATTCATGTTTGGTTAATGCACTTGTGGGAATGCTAGAGTAACCCACTGTTTGTTTCCCAGCTGCTGAACAATAATAAAAAAAACTTCAAGAACCCTGTATTTGGAGGCAACTGACTGCCATTTTTGGTTTGCATAGCCGTGTGTGTTACCACTGTCTTTAAATCTTGTGGCCAGTGGCCATAGTGCCCCCACCAGAAATCCTGTGGGATTACACAGCTATTGTCTTCCTAGTAAATGTAATCCCTCAAAGCAAAGATGGAAATGAAACCCCACCACGTTCCCTTTTTCATCAAACCAGGAGAAGTGATATGACAGCAGTCTCAGGGGAGATTCTAAACCCCTCGTTTGCTTTAATTGATATAATGAATAGTGTGTTTTCAGCCTCCATAGTCTGGTAATTGCCATTTTTAACACCCATCAATAGAATATGTGCAGTGGAATGATTGAAGACATTAATGCTTTTGAGCACAAATGTAGTTGACAGTAACAAAAGGATTTCCTGTATTATTAATTAGCTAACGGATGTTATAATAACATTTTATGTGGAATCAATGAAATGTGTAATTCCTTCTTGAACCATGTTTTTTTATGTATGTGTGTATATATATATGCATATGCAAATTTCCTTTTCTAGGTTTTTGGTTTAGATCTTTTCTTTCGCCATGTCAACACGTCTTGAGTGGATAGAATAGATTTTGAATTGTATATAGAGTAATTATGATATGGGGGTGAAGACGGTGTACTTATTTTTTAATCACATTTGTCACTTTTTCCCCTTTCTGTTTCTCACTAATTCTGTTTGTTATACATTTCAGCCCATATTTCCCATTGTTTTCAGTGTTACTGATGCTCTACAGTATTACTAGACCAGAAGCTGGCTGATAATCATTCCTCTTCTTGTCTTACAGACTGGAGGATCAGACGAAGAAGCTTCACAAGGACATGAAGAAAAGCACCGAGGCTGATTTAGGTGTGTGCTGCCACCAAACCTGTGTGTTACCGCCGGGTGTGCCATTGATCTCCACTTGTTCACCAACGTACTTGATTGTTGCTTGGCAGGTTTTTCAGGGCTAGAAAGACATTTGGTTTGGGCCTTCGCCTTAATCTTTTAGTGTGTGTGTTTTGGTAAATTCAATGTTCAGTTAGGGCTCGATTTGTCTACCATCTCTGCCTTCATTTAGTCGTGCATTTGTCAGCCACAGAAACCATGTTTACTCTACTTTTTTATTTGCTTATTTGTTGGTTTTGGAGTTGTGTATTTGGGAAGCATCAGTAGACATGGCCTGTGGTAAGTAGTCAGTTGTGGGGGTGGAGGAGCGGGGACGGATGGAGGAGTGAGAGGCTTCTTCATTTCCTCTCCTTTGTGCTTTGGAATATGGATGTCTGCATCATCAAAGTGTCATAGCTGTCAGGCCCTCATTATCGTTAATGGATTCCATCTGTTGCACAGGTCCCGTCTCCACCAACTGCTAACCAAACAAAGAACTGGACGTACTCTGCATGTCAGCAATGCATTTAATACACTGCTTTCTATATCGACCATCATTTATCAAGTCAAGGGTGGTGATATGCAGAGCTCTATTGAACTCACTGCCAATTAGCTGGTGAGGGCCGATAATATCTTTTAAGGGCTACTCTGGTTCACAATTTCAATTAGACTAAGTAACAGAAGGCGAAGAAAGTGGCAGGGATAAATGTGCTTTTCAAACTGAGAAATTGCTCATCTCCCTTCAGCCCCAGGTGATTACAAGAGACTTCAGCTTCACTTGTTTGCACACTACTAATACATATAAATAAAACACTACCCTCAGGTCACCTTTTTTATTTTCATGACCCTGAAATCAGCATGTCTCTGTTATACTAGGTGATGTCAAATCACGCAGCTTGTTACTTATGAATGTGAAATAGAGAGAGATGCAGAAACGCCACACCCCAATAAAGGATTAGTTGAAAATTGGTCCATGAAGCCATTTTTTTACTACAGCCTCTCCTGTCAGCTTGTGTCTCCTCAGTGAAGCTCATTCATTTTGACTATGAAGTTTTAATCTGATATGTGCTCTGTGTCTAAACAAAGTGGCATGAGTGCAGATTAACAGTAATTGGTGCTGTCAGTGTAGAAACATTGCAAAGATTCTTGGTGCTCTGGTGAATATTCAACACGGCAGCTAGCCTCACCAACCCCCATAGATTTTTACAATGGGGGCAGCACTGTGCAGTTCTACTTTTACTCTTTAGTTCTTTCCCGAAAGCTCACATTTGAAGAGCCTACCACATACCAGCACATACCAGCACATACCAGCGCATACCGAAACTGATGACACGGTTTAAGCCTTGGTCTAATCCACAAAAAAATCTCCCTCTTGGTTGAAGAATAATGTGAAAATCTGGTGTTGATTTTAATACTAGAAGAGTGTGTAGATGAGGTAAGTAACCCTTTATATGGCCGTATGATTGTCTTTTCACAAAGTTAGTTGTGTGTGTTTTAACAGTGTCCTCTGCTTTGTTTGTGTGTGTCTTGTCAGCCATGTCCAAAGCAGCAGTGAAGATCTCTGCAGACCTGCTGAGTAACCCGCTGTGTGAGCAGGACCAGGCCTTCCTGGATTCCATGACTGCTTTAGATACAGCCATGAGAAGGATGGACTCCTTCAACCAGGAGAAGGTCAGGCTCAACCCCACAGTCTTTCAGATTTAAATTTTTTTGTGTGTTATCTCACTCTTTTGCTGTCTTTCTGTGCTTTGTTTTCTTGGCACTTGCCATTGGCACTGATATCATTCGATTGGTACCAGGGGAAATGTCTTTCCTCAGACATACAAAGTAGGAAACAAGATGAGTTTTTGTTCAAAATGCATGTTTTCATATTTGTCAATATTGCGCAGCCTGTGGACTAAAAACTATCCATATGTCTTTCCTTCTGCTGTTTTTGAAAAGCATCTGTGGCATCATCCTCTATAAGCTCATGCTACTGGTTATCAGCTGTGAAAATTGATGCATTTGTGACTCACTGGTGTCTAAAATAACTCATACAATGGGAAGGCTTTTTCTCAACAGGAATATATGCCCTACCTTGAAATTCATAGAAATAACGTGCTGCTTGGGTAGTGAACAACAAGTCTGTTTACTTATTTACTTTACTTACTTACTGACACAAACATCTGACTTCATTTCACTTTTTTTCACATTGATGGTTCACCCCACCCAATATAGTGTTGAAAATTTACAATTAGTTGTTTTCTTCATTCATGTAGAAGAGCTACTGTAATCAGCTTGAATCACCAAAGACAGACAATCCAACAGGCAGACCCAAACTGCCAAAGCCATCCATAGAGCCACACCGCTAGTGTGGCAAAACTGTGGTCCATCACTTCTCTCACTTGCGTTGCAGCATTTGTTTTGTTTTTTACTGTATTGTGATATTTAGAGTACTTGTTGATTCAGAGTGTGTTTCTTGTAATGTTTGTGCTTTTCACTCTTCTTGTGTTTTGTCCTAAGGGGCAACCAACCATAAGACAGGCAGACATTTCTTCTCAGAACTCGAAGCAGCACAGCATACTCTTGCCTGGCTCTCTCACAGCTGTACTTTGTGAAGATCTCCTCTTTGGCTGTCAGGCCTTTTCAGATTATTTGCCGGGTGCACTTCAGGTTTTTGATTAGAAAAATCGCCACAGGTAGTTATAATGTGAATCATAGTGGCACTGCATGTGTGCATCCTCAAGGCGCTACACTGTGAAGGGTAGACTTTTAAAGAGGAAAAAAATACAGGCGAACACAGGAGATCACACTAAAGCATATACCGATTGACTTTTTTCCATCTGTGTTTTCTTGACTCATTGCCCTGCTGTTAGGTGTTCTGGGCTTTTTGCATTTGTTGCCATAAAAATATTCCCCTTTCTTTTCACATTTAGTTGTGTACCAGAATGATTTCATAACCTTTTACACAACAGTGATCTAACAAGGTGGAGAAAATGAATACCTTCCTAAAAAAAGTCCTTTTTTAAAAATTTCATGGTAAAATAGTAGTGTAGTATCTGAGGAGTAGCACACCATCTGCATTTGTACATATTGGGTTGAGTTGAACCTCATAAACTGGACTCATTTTCCATTGAACCTTTTCCCCAAGATATATGTCCATGCTACAAACCAAATGCCTATAGAAATGTTATCTTATTGTTAAAACTATTTACATCAATTTTGAAATATGAATGAAACCTGTTTTTTTTAAAAATAAATCTCATCACAAAGACAGTTAGACACTAGATTTGTATTTTTGTTATATTGTCATGTTAACTTTTTTTCTACTTTGATAGAAAGTGTGAAACTTTAGTTTCTTTCCTTTCTTCTGTAGCTTTAACATACCAGTCTTTCAGACTGGCTTTGCTCACAGCTCATCAAATTTTACAGGAGTAATTTTGAGTGACTAGACAAAGTAGAATGTGGGTTGGACTGAGCGTGTGGGTTTGTGACCCGGGGTGCGTATGTTCCAGGACTTGGCTTGGTCGAGTGCCCAGGAGAGCACTGCTGCCAGTTAGACTGTTTTCGGTATAGAGTAACTTTCACATTCTTCAGATTTTATAGAATATCAAATAAGCTATTTCTTTAATTTTCACTTTCTTTGAATTTGGAACTTCAGAGAAATTTTCATTAGTGCTGCCACGCCCAAATGGCTGTCAATAGAGAAGTGATGTTGGGTACTCTAAATCCTTTCCACTTTGAAGACCAACATTTGAAGACTCTTTCAGCACCAAAGTCTCCCTGCTTACCTCTGACTTTCCTTCTAGCTAAAATTGTAACCTTTATCTCCGCCAAACCTGAGAGGTCAGGCCATTACTGGATCCTGCTTGAGCTTGCATAGCTCTCCTCAGTACCCACATCAACTCATTCACCTCTCATTTTAATGTGATTTTGTACTTTCACATTTTAAGCGGTCTCCAGTAGCAAAAGGCACAGCTTGTTTTTACAGTATATAGTTGTGATTTCATTTCATCATGCTGTGTAGTTTTCCTGTTTGGCTCTGTGACTGGGATGTGTTTAACAGTGATTCAGCTAGGCAGCACAGTTTTTCACTTGTGGAGGACAACAGTCACCAACTGTATTGACGTGGTTGTATTTTTTTAAACGCACTTTCATCCAGAGTGGGTTTTGACAGCTAGGTCACACCTGATTCTCTCTGCACTTCTTTCAGTCTTACTAAATAAAACCCCCCGCCCTAACACAATCTTCAGTTCCAGGTTTGGGCAGGGCTGTGTGGCTCCTTTTTTTTTGTAGAGTGGCTAAAAGTGAGCTAAAGGCAAAATAGTGATTGTGAACACTTTTTGGTCAGCCTGCTATGTGGAATATCACCTCAGGTTTGGTAGGTGTTTAAAATCCAGCACAGTGCTCTCGAACACTACTCCAGCTTCTCCCTTCAAGCTGACTGTTGATTCTGACGGCACCAGCAGTAGACCCTATTGCTCCGGCACAACAGACACAAAAGCATCCACCCTTTGCTCTTCTCTGTGTTGAGACGAGATGTTCCGCCGCAGGGCCCGCAAGTGAGAGAGCCAGCAGATAAAACGTGCAGCGATAATGAAGGCAGCAGTGGCCCAGGTCTGTGTGTTTATTTCTGGGGCTGAGGAGGGCGCACAGCCCCGCCGGCACACTGCTGCCGAAGCTGAGCCCCAGTGTAGATGGCGGCAGCGCAGTAGAGGATGCTCCGTTTGGAGGGATATTGATTTCCTCTGCGATCTGTGTGTATTTTTGGGAGGCCTGTGTGCCAGGATGGCCTCTGCCCCGTGACTCACTGATGGAGACTACTGCTTGAGCGCTGGCCTCAGGCTCTGCTGGGCCTCCAAGGAATAGCTCTGCCCCCCCCCTCTCTGTGGGAAGGGGCAGAGGGTAGAGGGCACCAGCATGCTTAAGCAAATCTGCCGCTGTTGTTCTCCCTCCTCGCTGCATGCTCTCACCTTAGAAGCAGCAGCGCAGCTCAAGTCGGGGGGGAGCGGGGGGATGTGGGGTGGTGTGAATATGTAAAACAAAGAAAATGTGAATTCCCATGTACTTATTTGTTATTGGTTCTCTGTTTTCCCTCAAACCACAATCAACCATTTTGTACTTGGAAATCTGCCGGTGTGAAGCAGCGGGTGTTGCTGTATGTTCTCATAGCTGGTCAGGGCATTTTTACAAGGCACAGCTGCGATCTGGCTTCCTTGTTGTGTGATTGACTGTCCTTCCAATAGCGAGTGAACATATGATTAGTGGAGCTGCTCGCTGTTCTCATGCTGCTGTCACTTCACATCTCGCTGCTTTAAATTCCACTTCACTGCTCTTAGCATCTACTCTTCACTTGACTCGATTGCCTGGTTAACTTACCGTTCTGTCGTGCTCGAAGATCTAGTAGTAACAGTCATATCAAATCTGCAATGTAAATGACGCTGGAAACTTTATTAATTGTGCACCAACTTCTGTCGATGAGACTTAGTGCCGGGGCTGGAGGCCTCGAGATGAGATGTTCATTTACTTCCATTTAACACCCCCCCTTCCCCTCCTTCCCTCCCCTGTCGTTTCTGGCAACCAGAAGGAGAATGCAGGAAAATATAAACTGTTATTGTTAAAATGTTTGTTTGCAAAAGAACTTTCATCTTGTAAGGCAGCCCACCCTCCACAGGATTTGAAATCAGTTGGGCTTTGCTTTCATGTCCGTCCCCTGACAGTTCCATCCTTTTGTATCTCAAGCTCAATGAATATTCAGGGGTTTCTCCTCGGGGCTTGTGTACAATAAAAGAGTCAACGTCACGAAAGTTTCTTTGCAAGCCCCCATCCTCTCCTTTTTTCTTGCTCTGTTTAAAATATATACACAATTGTTGATGTTTGTGCACTGGCATTATTTAGCAGCTAATGAGTGAGAGATGTTGAAGCTATTTTGTTCCCACTTCAGTTTTGATGTAACTCAATTTGACAACAAATAACAATTTGTGATGTCACATCCCTTGATATAGTGGCGCTTATTGCTTATGTTAACAGTTGTTTTCTTTTTATCACAGGTCAACCAGATGCAGAAGACCGTCATCGATCCTCTGAAAAAGTAAGTGTCTATCTTGATTTCTTGTACTTCTGCTTTTATTTTTATTTTCTTGTTACCGCTCTATTGTAAGGGTTAGCTTTATATGTCTCGCTCTACTAGACCAGGGTCAAATAGTTGTTGACGATAAGTTTAGGGTTTGTTTTGACTTGCAGAGTGGTGGAGTTTTTCACACAAACAGTGAATTTAAATGCATTGCAAAATCTCATGAAAGTACTGTAAAGGCAATTTAGTTCAGTTTTTGTGGATTATGTGGTAAATCCATAATGACACTCAGGGCAGATTACGCCCCGTGCCCCATAACATTTTTATTATTTGACCCAGCTCTGCTCTTCACAGTGGTAGTGCAGGGCCACAGGAAGGACTGCAGTGTGGTAATACAGATTGTAAAAATGAACTTGGGGAGTGAGTGGTGCTGCTGTGGTGGTAGTGTGTCTGGAAGAAAGTTTATTTGGTTCCTATTCCTAATGCTTGCGCCCATTTGAGAAGGCTGTGAGTGCTATTCCATTCCTTAAGCCTCACTTTTTCAAACATGCGCACACACACACATACACACACACATACACACACACACATACACACACACATACACACTCACACTGTGCACATGCAAAGCAGACATACTGAAGGGAGTGGTTGGACTATCCCACTCGTCTTCCGGAGCGCTTGTTAAGGTTTTGCTTCCTCCTCTTGGCTCCTCCCAGGAGAGTAGACATATGCTGTGTAAGAGAGCATGTGTGTATGTTTCTATTGCAAGTTTATGTTAAACCCTATAAGCCAGTTAATTCTTTTTTTTTTTTTTTTCTCAAAATAACCAAGGTGAAGAGATTCCTCCATAAAACATAAATGGGTTGGGTCAGAGTCTGTGTGTTTGTGAGTGTGCGCTAAGCCCTTTCTTCCTCAAATGCTCTGGTGGCGGAGCAATGACAAGATGGAATGGTTCTAATTTCCTCTTCCTGGTGGGCGGCAGGCGGACGTGTGGGCAGGCTCAGAATATGGCAAAGGTCCCAGCTTCCTGGGCCCAGAGCCGTGGATTGGTTGAGGAGGAGAACTGTCTCAGGACAGTGCACACTCTCACACAAACATACACACAAACTCCAACCCTACATTTGGAGGGGGCGCTGTCTTACAAAGTATGGTATTTTAGACCGTAAAGTTAGGCATTTATATGATTCTGAAATAGAGCAGAGGAAGTAAGTTCGTAAATGAGTTTTTAAGCCAAGCTAAACTGACCTCTTCATTAACTTTTTCCCTCCTTTAAAACACAGCACTATTAGTTATTAGTTTATGAGTGTCCTCTATAGAAAACTAAGACACAAAAGCTACTATACTTTAAAGCTTCCATTAAGATTCCATTAGTCCATCACTAATGAATATTTTTCATTGTTTACTTAGTCTCAAAATATTCTATTGATGATCTTGTGTCATAAAGAGAATTAGAGAAGAGTTGAAAAGAAGAACGTTAATGTTAATGGAAGACCTTGACTTGGGGGGGGGTGCGTGTGTGTGCGTGTGTGTTATGTACGTGTGTTAGGTATGTGCTTGTGTCCATGTGTGATTGCTATTTAAAATTTTGGCATCCATCCTTCATACTTAGTGTGGCAAAACGTACAGTAAACAAACAAAAAAGGGAGCCCTCCACTCCCCCGACTTCTCTCTCTCTCAGGCCCTGACGTGAATTTTATCTACTCAGCGGGGTCACTAAGTGACATCACTGTGTTTGTGGGAGTGGAAGGGAGGGGAGGGGAGTGCGTGGGCATTGAGGCATTTGTGTTATCTCGGCCTACTAACCTAGCCCTTTCTGCTCCGTTGCTCTTGTGGGTGAGACAAAAGTCAAGCCTGTTTTGGAACCTCTGCCCTGGGTTTAACACTGACTGGACCAGCCTCATTCACCCCTCTCAATCAGAGTAAGACTCTGGAGCAGGTTGCGAGGCCTGGCTGACGGGACTATTTGGCCCTTAGCTGTGGGGTGAATGCATCTTTGTGGGCAAGGGTTGAATTTGTCTCATTTTGTTGTGGAATTTTTGTAATGGACGTTTTTTTTTTTTTTTATGCCCAGATAGCAATGTTTGCTATGTGTGAAGTCCTCTATCTTTTTTCTCCATTGTATCTGTTGTATCATGTATCCAGGCTGCATGAGTTGTCTTGAGTTTTGATCAACAAAGCACAAGGCAAGTCGCGGCAGATCAAACTCTCCTTCTGCTGAGACAAAGGAGGTTCTTCTGACATGTACGTCACACACACACACGAGTTCCCATGGCCTACTGCCCTTATACCATTTATAAAACAGGTGGTATTTATTTTACATTAACAGCAGACATATTTTAACTAAACTTGCCACATGATGACACTCTCAAGTCTTCATCTGAGACTGTGACACATTGGAGCTGGTAATTTGCACATAAACAATTACCTTTGCCATATTTTTGTGGTTTGCTGTGTGTTTTTTGCAGTAGTGAGTTTTTATGGTGGCGTCGCGATAGTCAAGAGGGACAGCCAGCCTCCTAGACCGAGGGTGTCTAGACCAGACTTGGGCTTGGCCGATGGGTCAGACTGGCCTGTCTGTGGATTGGCAGCTGCTCATAAACACACTCTCCGGCCCAGATGCTATTTCCGTCCAGCCTGTTCACCACACCCTGACCTGTCACATGGACAGTGGCGTGCCCTTGGCCCCCCTGCGGCCCACAGCCAGCTCATTTAGGCAAGACCACAAATGCAGACCTAGCCGGCTGACCGGTAGTTGTCCAGCCAGGGCCAGGACATCGAGGGAAAGAACAAACTATCATTACAAAGTTTGTATATTCACCTTCAACCAGGTCCTCTGCTGCATATTCTCGCGTGGGAGCTTTTGACACAGCTGAATCACTAAAACCTCTGGACACATAGAGCCCTGAATGTAACCGTGAGACATCAACACCCCACATGGAAATGACAGGAATGGGTTAACAACCAGTTGGCTTTGTGTCTGCCTCTTCCTTCTCCTTCAGCGTCAGGAGAGTAGCGGCCTTTAAGTCTCTCAGTGTGCTGAAACATAGTAGTTGCTTGCTGTGTTTTCCCACTTTGGAGCACAAGCAGCAGGCCTTCATGGTGTGTCATGAGGAAATCGCACCGTGATGTCAGGTGAAGTGCGCTGCTAAGAATGTGATCAGCCAGAAAGCTGGTTTGCTGCTGTCATCCACCAATAGGATCGTGTTGGAGAGCAGTCATGCCTAGAGGGCAGTTACATAATCCCTTGGCTCTTCAAGTATGTGTACACTGGAACAGATAGTAGACTTGAGGATCGGCATCCACCCCTGCCATAAACTGGGCCAAAGTGGTATTTTATAAATAGCGGTAGAGCGTGGGCCGCGGGGCTGGGCTCCGTGATGTCACTCAAACAAGACCACTCCTTGCTCAACTTCCTGTAGTAAACAATCCCTGCTTGTCTGAGCCTCAGTTCACATCACTTTCTACTTCCTCCTCCTGCCCTCTGTCAAGGTGCACAGGCAGACACAGCTGCGATCTAGGATTTCACAATCAGTCCACAGGTTCTCAGTGGTTCCCTCATCTGCTGCACAGAGCAGGGCAAGGGTTCGCATGGAGAGGAACGTAAATCATGAAGCCCACACATTTTGTGGCCAGCAACACTATGGACGGAGGAGCGCATAATAAAGAATTGTAGTTGTGTGCCTACACAGTTAATGAAATGCTTTAAATGAGTCATTCAAAAAGGCTGTATCTCTCTTCGTTACAATTGTTTTTATAACTGACTCACATATAGCCAGACACCTGTGTGAATAATCTTGTGGCTGGCTTTTTAAAAGCACTGTCACTGGTTTGTTAGAAAGGTTTAAAAAAAAAAAAAAAAAAAAAAAAAAAGGTTTATTAATGCTCTTCTTGCTTAGTTTGATTTGCTTTTCATTTTCAGCACTGCTGCAGTTGTCTTATTTCCTTTATTGAAAATGGAGCATAACTACCTCGCTTTAAAGAAAAAATGTTGGGCCTTCAAAGCATACTGTATTTTAACGGTGCATACATTTGGTGATACTTTATTCTTTTTAGTTTAGATGTTATCTGTCATCCATTAACTTTCATTTTATTTATTTATTCTTTTACTAAATATTGGGTTGAATATTTCCTCTATATAGTATTCCTTCTTCCCATTAAAAGCCGCCACAAAACCAGTGCAACAAGTCCCAGGATGGAGCTCAGACTCCTGTTGCTAAGTTACAGATGAGTGTTTTCCTATTTTTAGTGCTGAAGACTAGGTTTCTCGTTGCAAGAATATATTTTCATTTGGAATATGATAATTGTCACAAAATGAATTGTTTCATGCCATTTTGAACTACAGTAATTAGATAATAGATTAGAGGAAGCTTAATGCAGAGCTGTCCTCTGGGGTTTGAGAGTACCTCTACAATAAGATGTTGAGCATAGGGATTTTATTAATTCCTAATGACTTTTAATAAGATAGGATGCAATGCAGAATGCATTGCATCCTATCTTACAAATTTCATAGAGCAAGGAAAGCTTCTTTAATGATTTCAGTAACTTTAGTTTCTCCCAGAAAATTCTTCAATCTTTTTTTGAGCACTCTGGTGTGCGTGTCTGGGTGTTTTTTGTTTGCATGTGTTTCACGCTTGTGTGCCTGTGTGTATTTTGTTTTGTTTAGTGCCATATTGGTTGTGTCAAGAGATGTCTAAAAGGTTGTCTGTGTGCTGGTTTGGTGCAGGTACAGTGGTGTCTTCCCCAGCCTTAACATGGCAGTGAAACGGCGGGAACAGGCACTGCAGGACTACAAACGGTTGCAGTCCAAAGTGGAGAAGTATGAAGAGAAAGAAAAAACCGGGCCCGTTATGGTCAAACTACATCAGGTACTGTGAGTTTAAATCTTGCAACGTGCACGTGCTGGTCCACTCCAATGCTCCCTCTATCAGCAGAGGAGCAGAGTTCACTTGCACTTACATGTTGTGCGTGTTGTGAATAGAGTGCAATAAGTGGAAAAAGACACAAATGCTGACTGGATATGAACAAAAATAGTTGAGCACATGCATACTGTACATGTGCGCTCCTTCACCCACGCAAGCTACCAAGCTCTCAAGTAGTGCCTTTTCAAAAAGGCACTGCTGCACATCTACAGGCACGTAATTGAGAATTGTAGACACACACATACACACTATGAGGCCACTACAGAAGCGCACACATTCACAGATAGCGCTGCAGCGTTGCCTATGCTATTGCCTCTAACACATCCTCACATGGCGAGCCACCCACACACATTGAGAAAAGCACTGTCAGGGGAACAAAGCCTTGAAGAGGCCTCTACATCCCTGCCCTTTGAATCCCTGTGCACTTAAAGAAATGATCCTGACAAAACACTCGTATGCAATTTTAACTGGGTATGTGTAAAGTAAAGTAACTAATGATCATACCATAATGTGGCAGATAAACAATATGTTGTAGTTTGAATATAGCAACTCCCCCCATCCCCTTAATAAAAATTCTCACCCTCTCACATATATTCATTGTGCATTCCATAACTCCATGCCTACAGTAGACTACCCACTAATACATTCACACAGATCAGTGGTGCTGGAGTCCACTCACAGCCAAGTCTGCCCACATTACCCACTCCTCCTCACTGTGGTCGTGATTACAGCCTCTTTTTTTGTGCGCTGCTTCTCCGTGGGAATTAGGCAAAATATCTTTCTGAACAATAAGAAAAAGGACACTAAAGATGGCTCCAGTGCTGAAATGTACTTAAAATACTTTAAACTACCTTGTATCTCTTTGCAGCTATTTGTTTTTCTCATAATCTGTAACTCTTTGCACCAGTTCTTGTGGAAGAATGTGTAGAATTATGTTTAAATTATAACATGAGCTGACATGAGTTGAAGTCAGGGGACGTTATGCAAATGTGGAACTGATAGTGACTACTGGTGACCTTTCTTTTGCCCCTCCACACCCCAGGCCAAAGAAGAGCTCCGACCGGTCAAGGAAGACTTTGAGGCCAAGAACAAGCAGCTGCTGGACGAGATGCCCAAGTTCTACCACAGCCGCATCGACTACTTCCAGCCCAGCTTTGAGGCGCTCATCAGAGCGCAGGTTAGTGCCCCCACCCTGAAGATGCACGCACAGCGAGGCGCTTTCACATGCGCACACACCCCCACCCCACTGTGTGCTTGTTACGCCCTCTGAGCATTGGTTGAACAGTGGATAAAGCATCTGATGGAAGGGAGTGTATAATCCTGGCAGTCTGTCTCCCTCCACGCAGTCCTAATGTGATTAACCCCCAGTGACGGCCCACACTACTGTGTTTAGCCCAGGAAGGCCTCATCTGTCTGGCTCCACTGTAGCCCGGCAAGTCTTTCTCTAACCTGAAGCTTCTCTTAAAGCAGCTGGGCGTCTCAAGTTAGCGCCACTATGTCCCCCTCCCCCCACCCCAGACCTGCCTGGCCATGTCATTTCCTCTTTGGGACAGTCACTGGCACAGTCCTAATTAGCAAACTAGATTATCCAAGGCCTAATGACAATTGTGGACTTGTATGATGTACTTTGAAGTTAAAATTAGCAAACCTAGCAATCAACTATAACCAGCATGAAATATTTCCACAAATCTGAGCTCAAGTCTATTCTCTTTAAAGTTTAAATCACATTTTTTACCTGGCTTTGCATGATGCAAGAGCTCTTATTAGCCACACTGATGCTATTTTATTATGTCCACATTATCTTTATTCATGTAGCTCACACACATGAATGAGCATTTACCCATGTTTACACACACACACAGCCACACGTGGGTGGCTAGTGGACCTCATCCCCAGCCTTTCTGCATGTGCTCGGTTTCATCCTCCACTCCCTGCTCTCCCAGCCGCTGTTGCTGCTCAGCTCCCAGCGGCAGCAGGAAAAGGCACAAAGGCTGCTTTGTTGTGAGCCTTCAGCTTCACTACCACGAGTCCTGTTCAACGACTGTCAGTGGGACACTTGGCCTGACCTGTCCACCTGTGCAGATGTTGAAGAATTGAGACATTGTCTTGATTTCTTTCCCCTCAGTTTTGCATTCTCTGCTGCATGTGTTCATTGTGAAAAAAAAACAAAAACAAGAAAACCCTACATAAGATTACTTTCTTTGTCCCTTTTCCAGTTGATTTTCTTTGTTTCCTGAAACAGTGGTCGCACATTGTTTAGGACTAACTGGATAGATTAATTATTTTTGTAGGTTAACAGATAAAAGTGCAACCTCTCTGCATTAATAACAAGCAGCTAGGACTATGGTATGTTAAAATGCCAAGACACAAGTCATGTAAATTAAAGCTCTGCTATACCCAAAGGCTCCTCTTTTTTATCGTAGGTGGTTACAGTTGTGTGAGGCTGCGTTTACTCCTCGTGGTGACTCGACTAATTGTAATAGTAGAGTGTCTTTGCTACAGAGGGCACCCAGACACTGATCTGGTGTACATTATCATCACTGGTCCTATGGACATTTCCGATGGTCCTTTCAACTAGCCACTTTGGGGGGGAAAAATATCCGCTTTACCCCCACAAACAGCAGTAACCGGATACTTATGGCCCACTCATGTGGTTTAGGTGGCAAATATTGGTATAAACATACAAAGGTCTTTCAGACTAAGCACTTAAAAAACGCTTGTAAAATGTGGTCTAGAAACTTGACTTTTTTCCCCATTTGGCTGACAGTGTCAAATATGCCCATGACAGAGTGAGACAAATGCTATTTCTATGTAAGATGTGTAATTGTTTTATTTCCAACTTGACCTCATGACCCTTAGCGAATCAGTAAGCATTTCTCCCACCAGTATCTTGGTTGGTCTTGCTGTGCTAATTTAGACACACACATGCAATTCCAGAGAAGCCAACAATGCCCCCTTAAGAGCACGGTATCGTATACATTGCTGCATGAATAAATATTGAAATGTGTGTGGGGGGGGTTTCAAGGGGTTGTGTTTCTCAGTACTTTCAATCTCTGCCTACTCTTCTGGAGTCTTGTAATGTGATTAAAGTCTATTAATCATCAAAGCAACTCTCTGGGGAGCCTGACTCATGAACTAAGGGGAAGAAGCAGGGGTGGGAAGTGTCAAGAAAGCTTTCAGTGAACACTCTATCTCTTGTTCAGACTGGGAGAGAAAAGCAGGGTCATTACCCACTGAAGTGTTGGGTTTTTGGGGGCTTTGTCAGAGTTGTTTGATATCTGTGGGCTCCCTCTTTCTCCTCTCGAATCACTTCTCATTAGCGGGGTTGAGGAGGTATGAGACCAGCAGCTTCCGACTAGTGTAAGTAAAAGCAAGGTTAGGTTGTGCGAGTGGAACAGTTTTTCCTGAGAGGATTGACTCTGTCCAGTCTTTATCGGAGGACAGACAGTCTGTGATGGCAGAAAAGAACAGTCCTAAGTTGTTGTTTTTTTTTTCCTTTTTCCTTCCTGCCCCCCAGGTGGTCTATTTCACAGAAATGTACAAGATCTTCAGCGACTTAACAGACCAGATCGACCAGGGGGGGTTGACTGATGAGCAGAGGGAGAGGGAGACCGAGGCCAAACTCAGCGAGTTGCGTGCTCTGTCCATTGTCGCCGACGACTGAGGGAGGAAAGCTGAAAAGCGCCTCTCTGAATGGATCATACTCTTATCAGCTTCCTCCGTGCAGTTCAAACGAACAGCAATGGCCTTAACCTGATTATCAGTTTGTTTCCTCGTGGCCTCATCACCCCCATCCCTCCTGCACTACACTTGCCTGTGTCATTCTCCCAGCAAAGACTCCCTGCAACTCCAGCAGCTGAAATGCCACATTAAGTAAGCCATCAGCCAAGTGCAACATTATAAGCCAATATGCTGGAGTTTTTTTTAGTAAAGGAATCAAGTAGTTTTCGTCGGAACTAATTAACAGGGTTACACTTCTTGGTTTCAGCGATGTCTATAAGCATTTGTTTCTAAAGTACAAAATGAGCAAATATTATTACAGTCAGACCTGCTATGTTGCCAACAATCTGTGAAATATAGTTTTTATTACCCGACTTTGAAATTACAAACACTACAGACTCAATGTTATTTAATGTACTGCGGGTTATCGGCAAGAAAATGTATTTCTGTATTTTAGCCTTCGCTGGTTATCTCTAAGTATAGCTGTGTGTTATGTGTTTTTTTTTTATAATAATGAAAACATTACCTGTGTATAATGTGCCTACATTGTCCTGACTGTGGATGTAACATGAAAACTAACTTGTGTGAAGTGGCATTGTACCTGTGCAGCAGTGTCGAAAGGTCGACCACTCAGGCTGCCAACAGAAGGGAGTCCCGGTTGAGGTCGAATCACGGCCCAAAACAAAGGCTGGTGCTCCCTCTAGTGGAAAGGGCTGATCATGACACAATATTTCCTTTTATCCACACCATCCATCATTTGTTCTATTGTTTTGGTTCAGTTAGTCTGTTAGCAAAGAATCTCACACATTGTCGGCAGAAGGTCCTCTCTCTGTACTCTCTACACCAGGGTTCAAAGCCAACCTTTTATTATTTATTTATTTTTTTTTTTTTAGAAAGGAGTTTTCCTAAATTTTGGACCAAATCATACTAATGTTGATTGCACTCCTTTGTTTCTACCGGTATCAGGTACTGCCTCAATTTGATGAACAAGTTCTGGTTAATGTGGCTATATGGTGATGAACACACACGGATAGCTCCCATATCATGTTTGTGGATTTTTGAGGTGTCATACCAAGAAGTTGAATATTTACTCCTCGACAGACATTTTTGTGATTTTGAAATCATTCAAGCAAATGGATAGTCGATTGCCTGACTTTGTGAGTTACACATAAATAACGGTATTAATGAAGGCGTTTTCTAAATAATTTTCTAAAGTTTTTATTTTTTTTTTTTTTTACACAAATGAATAGTGGCTTTTATTTTAGGTTTTTAAATGTATTATCACAATCTGTTAAATAGCAGTGTCATCAGCTGTCATCTTAATTTATAATCAATCATGAAATAAATTAACTGTGGGAACAGTAACCATGTCTACAATCTGCATTCGACTGCGTCAGTGTTGTATTGTTGCCTTCAGTTTAAGTTTGGATACAAACTGCATGTTCCTAAGGTGAGTGCAGGAGTTGTCTATTTAATCACACACACACACACACACGGTATCAGTTACTAATCTATTTCTGTTCAGTTTTATTTTACTGGAATTAGTCAGTCCTGTCCACAAATGTCAATATAAGCAGTATTTACAGTTGAGCCTTTTTCCTTTTCTTTTTTACAAATCATTGCTGATTGAAACCCTCATTAGGTTTAACTTCAGGTGTAGGATTATATGTTCAAACTGGGTTACAAAATCAAGATCAGAGATGTTCATGAAGAGCATGACTGCATGGCAATACGAGTGCCCAACAATCGTAAAATACAAACCTACAGTTAATAAGAGCTCTATCAGCAGCATCACCCCAAGTACACTTAAGGTGTCCCCATAAAAGTCCAGACATGAGAAAAGAACAGGGCAGTGTAAATTAAATGTCTTATGCAGGTTGCTTCTTAATAACGTCTGTGATTCTTATGTCTACAACTAGACAATTTATCAGTTTGGTCCAATTCCCTGTGATTTTTCATGTGAAGAGTTAATACATTACTGTGCGCAAGAGGTGGTAACGTGGATGTGAATTAAAACTTCTTTGAAGCAAAATACCAGTATTCCAAAATATATCCAGATGAGGCACAGCTGGACATTTTTAATGTTCTCCCTGGTGCCAGTCCCATTTCCCCCCCTCCTCCTTATTGGACACCGGTAACCCTTGAATGTTGTGGGTGAATTATTGAGTGAAGTCTTTTCAAATGGTTGTCTTGCTGTACATGCTTGATATTTGTTCCTGAAAGACTCTGCGGATGTCGGCACGTCTACTCTTCAGCGTCGGGGTGAGAAGGCCGTTGGCGATGCTGAATGTCTCTGGATGCAAGTGAAGGTCCTTCACCTTAACAGAAAGAAAGGTGAGACACACAAGTCAGTATTGTGAGGTTTGGAGTGTGCAAATTTTAACCAAGACCAATGTCAGCAGAGACTCCTCACCTGTTCAAAGGACTTCAGCCCTGCTTCCTTCCCCACAGCTGTCATGTCATCTAATACTGCCTTCTTTACATCCTGCTGGGTGGATCAATAACTCAAGTAAATTGTTCATAAATGCATAGACGTAATGTAAATGTTATAAGATTCATGGTTTACGTGACATACTGGATTCTGGCATAGTTCTTCGTAGGATCCCACAAATCCTCGCTCTTTAGCCCAGTCAACAAACACCTCAGGGTCAGGCACAACTATGCCTATGAGATAAGACTGGCAACATCAAATGCAAGAGAAAATCAAAAAGTTAACTCGTACCGCGGCAAATGTTTTAAAATCGAAACCAAGTGAGTGTTGATCAGTGTATAATGTATTGTACCTGTAAACTATCTCCGTGCACAAACACCTGTAGCACAGGAACACAACGGGTGTAGACGTTTTCTATCTTCTCTGGAGCAATGTATTCTCCCTGGGACAACTTGAAGATGTGCTTCTTCCTGTCGATGATGCGTAGTGTCCCATTCTGGCAAAAGAAAAAGGCGTAAAACACACACACACACACACACACACACACAGATTTATTGTGTCTAATCTTACTGGAAGCCACTGGCCCACGTCTCCACTGTGCAGCCAGCCGTCGCTGTCCAAGGCTTCAGCTGTCCTTTCTGGGTCCCTCAGGTAGCCTCTGAACACACTGGGGCCACGAATGCAGATCTAACAGGTCAAAGGCGTGAGAAGAGTCAGCACGCACCAGGCTGTATGGTAATAAGTTTAGCAGGACTGCATCTTTAGACTAACTCACCTCTCCGTCTCCGTTCTTAGCATAGTAGTTCATCTCAGGGATGTCTACCAGCTTCACCATGGCACAGGGCAAGGGAGCACCAACATGACCTGACAAAGACACATCCACAGGACAGGATTAACCAGCACGGGCACGAAAGCATGAGCAATTTAGGGGCAAATGTTAGTTTCCTACCTGCGCTCCAGTCTCCCGGCATAGAGAACGTGCAGCCTGCAGTGCACTCAGTTTGACCGTAACCCTCAAAAATCAGACAGCCCATAGTGGCTCTGAGGAAGGACAGCACGGTGGGGGAGATGGGTGCTGAAGCAGTCAGGGCGAAACGCAGATTACCTCCTAAACTGGCCTGAAACACAAGTGATGCACTATTTATGTAAAATAGTTCAAATAAAAATCATATTGCAGTCACAAGTAAAATTCCATTTTAACAGCATTTTCAACCTAGACCATATTTTCCCATCTGCATTGACCATAATGAGCCAAAATCTTTCTGTTCTTGCTCGCCTGTATGCCTGCTTCTCCAATACACTCCCACAGGACCAATATGCTCTGGGTGATTTTGGCACTGATTGCTGGAATACTGCTTCTCTTGTAAAGTTTGGATACAAATGTATTGACTATTTGCAGAGCTGCTGGTCTACATGTAACACTGTGTTAAGTAGTGCAAAAATATAAATAGTGACAATTGTACAGTCCTGGATTAACAGAAAATATGTAATTAAAGACTGAAAACCAATGTGGTAAAAAAAATAAACATTCTTTGTTTGGGGGTTGAAGAGGCCACTGGTCCTGTAGGTCTTTATGGTAGACCTACAGCAAAGGAACTGGAGCTTTCAGCAACTGACCTGAATCCTGTTGAACACCAGTTTGTCCCAAAGACTGTTGTTACGTACAATCCCACTATTGAGCTCCGCCTGCTTTCTCCTCACAGCGTAGTGAAGCAAAGCCCGTCGCAACGGAGAGGTCACAGAACCCAGGATCTTTATAGGGAATAAAAAAACTTTGAAAATATACACAAACAAGGTTTAAAACATAACCAACCAAGACTTATGGTAGACTAAGTGCTAGATAAGGCAGTAAATGACAAGATGTGAATCCAATTACCGACCTTGTCATAGATGCGATTGAGTAAACGAGGCACAACAGGAAAGAAGGTAGGTTTCAGAGTTTTAATGTCATCCATAAGAAGAGAAATGTCGCCTTGGTAGAATCCTACTCTGGCCCCATGGCAGAACATGGAGACCTGTGACAGAAATGGACTTAATTTAGGGTTTGCACACAAACACACCCACATTATAAAAGGAAAAAAAAAAAAAAAAAAAAAAAAAAACAAGTCTGAGAAGAGGACCAACTACCTGAATCATCCTCTCAAACATGTGGGCAAGCGGCAGGTAAGAGATCGACACATCCTCTTGTTGGAAGACAAACGAACCCTGAGAGAAAACAAGAAACAAAATGAGCAAAACACAAGGGAAAGATAAAGTTCAGGCAGCAGCTCACTGCAAAGCCTCGCAAGGCAATCAGACATGCTGTATAATTTTTTCAAGAGCAGTTAGATAGCAGAATCTTTATTCAGGGGCAATTAGTTAAAGTACCTCACGGCGACAGGGGCAATCAAACAGCCAATTAATCATACCATTAGACACAGCAGGGAGAGGGACAGTTTTGAGATACAGAGACACAGGCAGATGGGAAGTGATGCTAGCTGTGAGGCTGTTCTCAATTAGACAAGGAGGTGGAAGTGTAGACAGACCTCCAGGATCTTAATGACAGAGGAAGTGTTGGAGGCGATGTTGCCGTGGGTGATCATGGCTCCCTTGGGCTTCCCTGGATAAATAAACAAGACATTATTGCAGTGCCCTGCGCAGCAAAGGAAACTACAGCTGTGCCATAAAGAGAGGTTGTTAGTGGGCACTGAAGGACACTTCTCTAATGATGTGAGTGAAGGATAATTACGCAGAGTCGAATAAAATCAGACGGTACCTGTGGTTCCACTGGTGAAGCAAACCACGGCCAAATCCTGAGGCTGGGGCGGCTACAGCAGGCAGCAATAAAACATGAGAATATGACAACAGCCTTCCTCCACTCTTAAATTTAAACCATGTTTACAAGTGAGTGTTAATGACATCTTATAGGACAGAAGCAACAATAAAACTGTCATCCTAGCATTTAGAGGGGGATTAGCTATTTACTGGAACCAGTTTGATGCGGTGATGTAGCAGCTGAGAGACGACAAACTCACCACAGGATCTTTGAGGTTCCGCCTTCCCAGGTCCTAAGATGTGGACAAAGAGGAGTTATTCATATCAATTTACATATCACCATCGATGACTGAATTAAAAGGAATACATTTAAATGAGTCCGCATTATAGGGATTGAGTACTTCCACCCTGCTCACCATGAGCTGCTCCAGTTTCAAAACCTCCACCTCGCAATTCTTCGCCCTCTCCACAAACGCATCACTGAAATCGCTAAAGAGAACCAGGCAGGAGAGCTTCGGAATCACGCCTTTCTCCTTGTTCTCCAACAAAGACACTGCCTTGTCCTCCCGGTCACAGATCACCAGCGAGATCTCCGCTAAGGACGCACCACGACACACAGATGAATTTATTTGGTCCCGTGCAGGAAAATTCAAGTGTTACAGCAGCAGAAATACAAGAACTGACGCATAGATAACTTACTATATACACACACAAAGGAAGCATAAAAAACTAAAATAAAAAAGGTACTAAATACTATATATACACCAACAGAAATAGTAGCTAAAGCTAAATAAATAGTGCACAGTGTGTTAAAAACTGACATTGTGAACAGTACAAACAGACAAATCACTCGTTTTCTCCTCAGCCTTAGAAAAAGTTCCAGTCTTTTTCACAGACAATAAAAAATAAACAAAATTAAAATCACATGACTGCACTTTGGGTCCAAACATCTAACCTGTGGGGCACAGTAAGTACATTATCTTCCACTCCACTTATCTGACAGCTAGAGTTACTTTAAATTTGCAGATTTAAGATTTTACATTGAAAACATAATAAGCTTATAAAATACAATTCATTGTTAAATATTAAATCAGTGGTTCACAACCTTTTTGACTTACAAACGTATATGAGATGTGTGTGGCTGTGTTCACAATCGCACACCAACAGACTATTCATACTGAAGTAGGACGTCAGCTTGAGTATGTAGTACATTCCAACTGCATAGTATGTGGATTTTGTGTATGCGCGAAATCCCCGGATGTATACTATTAGCAAGAACTTATGTGTATGCGTTGTGTGCTTACTGGATTTAACCAGCCCGAAATGCATCACATCTCTACAGACTATCCAACTGCGATCACGTAATGCAGTCACATGACTGTTGCTTGAGTATACTTCAGTGTGAACAGACTGCTGGTACTGTAATGGCATACTTAATTGTTCAGTTAGTAGGCAGTACATACTGATTGAGCATCTAGTATGCAGTATGTTAGCATGCAGCCTGTGAGTTGTTAGCTGTGACAAACAGTGATTTCCCCTCTTCATATTCGTTACTCCATTTATCACATGCAGAAACAGTAATTTTACTTTTTATACTTAAGTACAATAATCTCATAATGTACTTCTAACCAAGTAAAAGCAGTACTTTTACCTATAATGAAGTATTTGTACATATACTCCTTTTACTTAAGTAAAAGGGTCTGGGTTCTTCTTCCCCTGCTGTAACCAACAAGGCCTACACCCAATTATCTCCTACATTGTCAGAACACAGATTTTATATTTTCTTCAGTGCAGTTGCAAATATGCACACAGTTTGCAAGACTCTCAGACTCCAAAATAATATTCTAACGGAAGGGACAATGTGTGTTTCCCACCACTATAATCTTGCATAGTGGAATAAAGTCTGATTTGACATGGGAGGCTGGCAGACAACCCAATAATGAGATATATGGTTTATATTTTGTGGTGAACTATTCATTTTATAATAAAAATACATTTTTATGCAGGTTGTCTCACCCAGGTTGAGTATGTGGACCATGGCTTCCAGACCCAGTGTATCATACAGAGGCACCACCACCATGGAGTAGGTGTAGCAGGCCAGCTCTGAGATGATCCACTGTCACCAGCAGAGGGAGACAAAGCAGCAAAGTCATACTCCTCTCCGGTCTACACACACCATTGAGTACATGTTGAGTTAGACATCTAAACATTGTGATCTATTACCATGCATGCCATTTATATTTACAAAACAAACAAAACAACATTCACAATATAAAACACAGAGTGTAGATTGGTTTAATGAGAGGTTAAGGGCTCTGATGGAGCAGAAAATTATTTTTCACCTTCAGACTACACAGGAATTACAATGCATGACGGATATATTATGAAATGGGTTTGGGAGCAGACATGCGCCAATATTAGCTGCCCTGGAGACCCACTTTCAGCAGCAGCACTCCGCTCTCAATATGAATAAAAGGAAACACACTTGCAGGGCAGACACAGACAAAAGCAAACCATAATTTTAATTTTCAGAGAAAGAATGTGATCCTTAGCTCCAAGGATAAGAACGAAGCTTATGGAGATGTGTGTACGAGAATATATTCAGTTCAGGTGAAATACAATTTTGAACTAGAGGGCTGCTTAGAGGCTCAAGGATCAAAAATCTTGACTAGAGGCAAGAGCCATGCACGTCTCAAAGGTTATCTAGTTATCTAGACCAGTGAGGGAACAAGCGCCACGCTACAAAATAGTGATGAGTCCAAACCTCTGGTCTGTTTTGTGCAAATATCCCGACAAACTGCTCCAGATTCGACTTGCAGCCTTTGGCCAACAGCCCAGAGCCCAGCACCTGCGCCTGCTCAGCCACCTGAAGAGTTGGAGACGCTCAGTCAACAACCAGCAACAGATGACACAGAGGTGCTATGACTGGAGATCATAATACTAAAAAAAACGTTTCAGACCTCAGTGTAGGAGATCCACTCGTAGGGCTGCCCTGGCTTTCTGAAGCCAAGACACGGGCCATTTCCTGAGGAACACAAGACAGCTGTGTCAAACATACTCAACATTTATAGTAGGGCATCTGTGATATCTTGCTTTTTCGCTTTTTGGACTAAATGTCTTGAATATCAAAATTCTGCTATGACCCACATCAAGTGAAACTTGTGATGTAAAACTGTTGAGCTGACTGCTACAGCTACAAACAAGCATGGAAAATATTTTATCACGCTCCAGTGGAATTAAATTGTGATGAGTAATTAGTTATTACACCACAGTTGACTAAATGAATGTTGTTGAATGAACAAATGAATGAGTTAATTAATTATTAAAACCAATTATAAAACATATTTTAATTAGACTTTGTGTAGACTTCAGTGTCACTGACATAACTGTGACTGTTTAACAAATGAGTTTTACTTTGACTATATATCAATAAATTATTTTTGGCTGTTGAGATATTTCATCCATTTCCACCGCACTGACTGTGAATTAATGATTTTGCTTGAAATCCTTCAAAATGTCAGTTTTGTCCAGAACATAAAAACCATCTTCCCCTTTAGTAATAGTTGATTGAGGGTGCTGTTGTGTTAATGCAATAGGGGTCGATATCCTAAGACTAAAAGGGCTTTAATATTTTATTCTACCAACATAAACATTTCTTTGATATGATTACGCAATACAATTTAGGCTAAAGTTAAGTGAAAAGTGTTGCGAATGTGTCCCTTGTCACCACCTGTGATCCTCAGGCCTCTCTGGAACATGTCATAGGCCGTCTTGGTGTCATCGTAGTAAAACTCCATCAGTGTGTCATCTTTAAGAAGAGCCGATCGCCTGCAGCTGGGATCTCCCTATAACAAACATGCCTATCAAACACCTTAATACACTCCCACGATAATTACATGTGCCATTGACACAAGTCTAAACGTTAGGATGCCAATAACAGTGGCTGTGATCCACTCACATTCACAGCCACGGACTGGGCTTGCAGATCGCAGGGAGGACGCATGGGTCGAGGACGGGTCACCAGCCAGTACGCAGTGAGAGAGGCCAGGGCTCCTAAACCCAGCAGAGAGGAGGGTGACAGCGACAGGGAGGACAGGGAGAAGGAGGACAGAGGCAGAGATGGCAGAAGACTCCAGAAGTCCTCTGATTCAGACCCTTTGAGTCCCGCGCCGGAGCGAAGTGACCGTAACCACTCCCCGAAATGCATAACTGAGAGAAGAGGACATAAACAAGAGAAAAAAAATACCCAATAAACGTGAAGCTATATGGTGTATTAACATCACAAAAGCTTAATTGTGTTGCAATATAAAACCTGCGGCATCTCCTGCAGAGGGCACCACACAGTAAACCTGCAGCAGATAGAATCAGGCTCACAGAGCCAGTATGTTCCTTTTACAATGTTTTTTAATGGGTATTTATTCACTCATTATTCAATCTGGTGCAAGTTACTTTCTTTCACCTCTTGTGCTGTGATGCTCTTTGTAATTGCCTTGAACAGTTGTAGCAGTATTGACAGGGACAGATACTTACATCAATTAACTAATTAATAAACTTTAGTTCCCCCCC